>NW_028288556.1:0-300000 GCF_059628265.1 Tinamus guttatus | reverse complement strand
AGTCATTGAATGTGAAATACTCTTTTTGTAGTTTAAATCACTGCTTTTTTTTTTCTTTTGTCAGCTTGAACTAGCTCTTTTCTTGCTTATAACATGATTTTATATTTGTAGGACCCTTTTTGGTATTATATTCTCCCCTAGATTGGGCAACTCTGTTTTGAAAGAGCTTCACTTCTTCCGTATGGAAACTCTTGTCAATCCCTCAGAGTCACGGCTGAGTTTTAAGTGTCGAACCGGTGCTGTGGAAGAGTAGCTGTCACCATAACCTTCCCAACCTCTGTTACCCAATAGGACACAAGAGCCTGAACCCACTAAATTTTTGCAAGCAGTATTGGCACTAGTCACATCAACAGGATGTTGCAGCGGTCTGACAAACTCTTTGGTATTTCTGCAAATGATGACACCATAGAATAGTCCAGTTTTTCTGATTTACACTATAACTCACTACAAATTTTATTTGAATTTTTGACACACAATTCGTTCCTTCAAATACCTGACTTACTTATAGAAAAGTACTACATGTAAATTTCTTACTCCTAATACGAAATTAATTTTCATTTTTCCCTCTTTGAATCTTGTACGATGAATGCCGTTACTAATTTTTTTTACGTTTATTTCTGAAACATAAACTCCTTCACAAGGTCCATATATCAGCCCACTAAACCAAGAAAGCAACACAATGGCAGATCTCTGAAACTGCTTCTGTAGCTTAGATTTTTCTTTGAATGATTGTGTACAGATAACAAGGAATCTGTCACAGGAAGCACATGGTATACTTATGGTATTACAAGTAGAAAGGCCTCGTGTTCTTTCATTTAGTATGGAAAATTCAGCTTTAATTTGCTGCTGAATCTATTTGTTTCACTGAATTCCACATACTGATTCCACGTAACCAGTTACCTTGGAGTCTTACTGCTAATCCTTGCATTTTTCATGACTCTTACCAAAGATCTGTTGCTGGTAAGGATTAGCACAGCAGGCATATTTACTGTGTTGAAGGCAAAGTGTGTTGGTTTAAATAGTGTCTGTTATTTTTAACAGTCTTTGAAGGATTTAAATAGTACGTTCACAGCATAACATACTTGTGGAAAGGTATGGAAATCTTAGTTCTGTAAATCAGTCTCTGTCCTAAGGCTGCAGGTGTCTCCAGAGAGACCTGTGGGACTCAGATTTTGGTTACCTCCTGCAACTCTGCAGCACTGGCTCTGATGTGGAAGAGCCAGAGCTCCCCTACCTGCAAGTTAAGCATCCAGTGCAGAAGCTCTGAGCACCTTCTGGAAGCCCCGTCCTTCCTTGCCGTTCAACACCTTCAGTGCGTTCCTTTTTTCAGAAGAAAAATTTGCTAATCAGTAAGTCTGTTCCTCCATTTACCAAAATTTTATTGCATGTATCATTTTTGCCTTTTTCAAAATGGAGAAAAGCAAAAGCAAGCAGCTCCCTTGGCCTCCTTCCTTCCCCAGCCCCTAAGAAGAATTAAGTAAGGAGGATTAGCCAGACAAAGAGGAAAAGGGAGGAAGGGTGCACACCACAACGTCCAGCCTGCAGGAACCCAGTCCCTAGCAGCACGTCTGCACAGGCAGGTTTCAGATGTGGTCGCAAATTTCCTCCACCAACCCTTCTGACTCCCTAATACAAGCCAGCTGTGGGCCAAGAAGGGCACTGCGTATTAGTACAGCCCTGAGGTGGAGCTCACCCACATTCAAAGCCAACATGTGTGTGTGCTGTACTTTAAGTGTACTTAGTAATAAAATGAGCCTACATTTGTCAACCAGGGCTTACGAGGATTCGATATGTGGGAGACCAAAGAAGGATATGACAGGGGAACTTCTTTGCAGTCAGCTGGGCACTGCTAGGGCTCCGGCCCACCTGGGCTACCCATCAGCTGCACACACATCCACACAGGTCCAGAGCCACTGCAGCGAGTTAACGGCACTGTGCAAAGAGGAGCCCTTCTCTGGGCAACTGCAAGAGGCCATGGGTTGAGGAGAGCTCTGTTAATTTATGTAACTGTCCTCAGGACAGGCGGCGAAGCTCTGCACCAAGCCTAGTGCAGACACTTGACTGGCAGCCAAGAATTTGCTTGCAGCCAGGCAGTTCAGCATATGGATGGAGCAGGTGCAGTATAGTCTGGCCAGGACATGTAGATATGCTCTAAGAAAGCTAAAATGGAGTCGGCTGCCAGAATTAGCATGAGCACATTGCCCTGCGTTAGGTTTTACTGCTGTGATACAGTTCAACTTCCATTAAATGAAAAATTCTCAGGATTTTACACAAACAAGTTTCTCTTGTGGAAACCTACAAGCTTCTCCATGTAATAGAGGAGATGATAAAATGCAAAAACTGTAAGCTGCAACTGTGAACCTGTTGCAGTCTAGCACAGCAAGTAACCAACTGCATGTAGAGCCAAGGCACAGAACGCTTTATGTTGACTTTCCTTGCACTGAGATTCACTTAAGGCCATCAGCTCAAATCTAGATTATTTTCAATTATACATGAAGAAAACAACAAGCTTTTAGCTCAAGTCAGAGGTTCTACTTTAAAATGATGCTTATGCTGACCTCTCACTGTCTTCCAAACCTGCATTTCTAAATATTCTAAGATGAGTCTAAAGGGCAGCTGCATGTTCTCTTACAGCAGAGCAAAACTGGTCTCCAGGCAGAAAAGCATCTCTGGTCCAGACAAATCATCAGTCACACGGTACAAGGAACAAAAAACAAGAGAAAATGCTGAACAGGTGAATTGGCCTGTTACAAACTTCAAAGCCAAGAAGAGATTTAATCGAAGCTTCACTTCAGGTCTGAGATCATGGTATCAGTGCAAAGGAAGAGACAGCACAATTGTGTTCCCTGACAAGGAGCAGAGGGAAGCACTGTTTGTGTTTAACAGCATCCATCACCTCACACAGGGGAAGTTGTCAAATGATTATAGAAATACGAAAACTGCTCATGGCACATCGCACAAAAATGTACCGAGTTTTTAAAGAAAAGAAGACTCCAAAATTCCATAGTCGGAGGCAGAAAAAAACATGAAAGAATTTGTGATAAATTAGCATCTGAAAAGCCAGGGAGCCAGCCTCCGGGAAAACTGCAAGAAATGAGGTTACAAATGAAACAAACAAAACAAAATAAAAAGTCTGCCTTCAGCCTGAGCACCTTCAGACAGAATTACCCTTTACAATAAGCTTTGCAGCATGCTGTGCAGCAAACGCAGCCAGCACAGCACAAAGCGAGGTAGCGCTCTGTCACCCTAAAAGAACCAAGAGGAGCCAAGTGTCTGCTGGAGAAGTTTAAAAGGTCCATGGAGATAAATCTGTCTGGCCCATGACCATCACATGTAGGTATGATGATAAGGAACCTGTCTTCAGAATCCTCCCTAAATTTACTCTGGACTTTCAAACCTTATGGCACGTAGGGTAACGCAACAGTATGGCTCAAAGCCCCAGAAAGGACAGGGCAAAGGCACTGCTGGGCAGAAGACACCATCTTGAAGGCCAGCCACCACAAGAGGCAGGAGCTGCAGCGGGGTGAGCGCACCACGCTCCCAGGCGGCGCGCGCCTCGGCCACGGCGTGGCCACACGCAGGCTTTCCCTGCGACGTCTCTCCACGGAGCAGGCCCCTCGCTGCGTCCTCTGGGAGCAAAAGCAGCGCTGCTCTGCCAGCAGCTCATCTGGCTCACAGAAAACGAAACTAAACAAAAACAGCTTAAGCCCAGTGTCAAGACAAGCATTGATTTTCGTCTGATGCTCCTTAGCACTTACTGATATCTTTGCTCGCTGGAGCTCAGGCTCTGCCTCACGCTGACGGAGGTGAGACGGGAGCTGAGGGATTCACTCCCCAGCACAAGGTCAAGCTGGTCCCAGGCAAAAACGTGCCAGGAAACCATCCAGCTTCATTAGCTTCCCCTGCGACGGAGCTTTCAGTTTGTCTGACTAATAACCAAAACTCAAACTGACGGTGGTATCGGTGATTTCAGCAGTTTTTGAGGCTCTTCCTGCTGCTGGGCTCAGGATCCCTTGACAGTGTATTGAATTTAGGTAGCTCAGCCAGCATGTGAGTCCATTTCCACAGCAGGACCAAGAAATGCCTGTGCACTACGAAGTCATCTGCTCAGCAAGTGCCCAGCACCTTCCGGTGCTGAGCACATCCCAAATCGGCTGCATGGAGAAGCAGCTTTCCCACAAATGTCAAGCTTCCCTGCAAGATAACACAGGAGCAGCTGGAAGGGTTTCTGCTCTTTTAGACTTTTTAGTTGCTATCTATACACAGAGGAAGCTACTCAGGTATCAAAAGTGCAATGGTAGGAAGTTAGGCCATACTTTTTTAGCTATCGAGTGCAGGAAAAGAAACTTAAAAATTGTACATAAGAAATAGATTGCTTTTCCAGTGCTACAAGATTTGGGTTATATTTCTTGCCATGCTGCCCTGGTAAATATACTAAAAGTATATTTAGTGATTCTGCTATATTTATTTTTGGTTTGAAGAAATTACTGTAATAACAGCAGCATGAAATAAGTGCACTTTCAGAACTGCAGATATTCTCAGCAGAATGGAAACAGAGGAGAGATGGGCAAGTGGCGGGTAGGAACTTATTTTCCAAGTAGGTTTCACAACAAATTTCACAGAGGTAGAAATAGGGCAGAGTTAGAGCCCCATCTGCCATAGCCTGGGGCCTGTTTGCACGTGGTCAGTGGTAGGTCTGACTTGTCCTGTGGGGGCCAGGCCCAGCTCAGCATCGAAGAAGGGCTGCAGCAGGGGCCCTGCCATGGGGACATGCTGGCGGGTCTGCTGTCTGGTGGCACGGGAGTCTGTTCAGATTTCATCAGCCTGAGCATCTGGCAGGGCAGTCAGCTCCAAGAATCTCCAGCTGTAGATATATAATATTTAAAGATGACTAGGCATTAAACTACAGACAGCTAGACTGTTACCATTAAAAATATTTGCTTTTAACTGTTTTAACATTTGCCTTCTTTTTTCTTTGCATTAAAAAGATTAAGAAGGAAGAAGTATGAAGCACAGTATTGCTTTTATTCAGAAAGAACAGCTTGTTTCCATGACATTTATACATTAAGCTTTTTCTAAATGACAAGCAGATTGGTAAAGTCTCTTCCCTCCACAAGCTGTCTTCACCCTCCCTACTTTGATCTTTGCTTGGCAAGTCTAAGAAAGACATTGTTAGATATAGAGGCCTTTTACAGACTTCTAGGTTGGTGAAGGAAACAGCAGATATTTGGGTACAGAGAGGCCAGAAATGAGCAGGTGGTGTTTTCTGCACAGTCCAGGTTAATAAGCTCCCTCTGCCTGGCTCTCGCTGTCAATGCTCCCTCCACACAGTTAAGAGTCGCCCGCCTTGCACCGGTACTCAAGTTGTCTGATGGTTACGTGAACACTTCTGTCTCAGCCCAAGAGCACGATGCAGAAGCTGGGTGAGGACAATATTTGCTTCTAGGAGTTTTGACCATTGCCAATGTTTATTTCTTTCCATTTCCATCGCAGAACAGCAGAAGAACAGCAAGAATGGGAACCCAAAAATCATCAAGCCAAAATGATGATTTGTCCTGGGTCAAAACCCAAGACTATCCCAGTGTATACATGCTCCACATCCTGCTCTGTGGAGCAGATAGTAAAACTCAGCTCAGAGATTAAGGAAAGCCATCTGAACTTTATTCTTTTCTTGCCAAAAGAGGATGCATTGCTTGTGGAATCACAGAATGAAATGACAACATTTTCTGGTCACAAAAGGGATATAGTGACAGCCATGACAGAACTGTGTAGGGAAGGAAAAAGTGGGATGATGATAATATTTAGGTACAAGACAAATGGACAAAGGATCACAGAAAGGGATGTGGCAATGTTTGCCTTGGGAAGAGTCACCCAAGGAGCAATCATCCACTGCTCACTAATTCATTTAAACAGAGACAGGAGTTATCCCAAAGTAAAATACCCACACACATTACTGCTCCTGATTGCAAGACGACTGCCACAACATGTTGATGGCAAGTAAGTTCATATTTTCATTGCACACTGTGGTAGCTTGTACTATTTCTGGTAATTAAGTCTCCCATGAAAGAAGAGTCATGCAGTACAATTTATCTATTCAAATTAATCTCCAGGAAATACCAATCTGTTCCCTGAGACTTCTATTGTTAACATACTTGAAGATCAGTTCATCTGCCAAAACATAAATTCAAACCCCCTTCTTTTTCCTGAGAAAAAGCAGCTAAAGTTACCCCAAAGCTTGCTAGCAAGGATGCTGGTAGGAGAGGAGAATTTTTCATTTCTGGAAGAGGATTTGGTTGAGCTATGCCGTGTTCTACATGTGCTCAGATGGCCAGAAGAGATACGTAAGGGCAACAACTAGCACACGTGCTTTTCCTCCTGCTCTCTTCCAGCATAGAATGCTGTTCCTGGGCCACAGGAAGGTTTTGCTCCAATCCCTATAGGTAATAAGAAGAGATGAACACACATTTCCTGACTGCCTCTCATGCCCTTTTGGACAGGAGGGAGCACCAGTGCTTCTTCCACTTCTATGAAGCCAGAGACGATCTGAACACTTGCATCAGGCAATGACACTCATATGCAGCAGACATCCATGAGACACTCTCACAGTAAGGAAATTAATCAAAGGGGATGTGCCTTACTATTATATTTTTATTGCTTTAGGAAAACAGAATTATTAGCTTAAAAGGTCACGGAGATTACTGCTTAGAAACCTCCTGAGAAGTGCTGACCTTACCAGTAGTTTGTATTTTTAGTGCATGTTTTGTTTAATATGTTGCACAGAGCAAGCAAGAAGAAATCGCATAAAGTTGTTTCTTTCTTCACTATCGCTGTCACACGGGCAAAACTAGCAAGCTGATAGACCGAATACAATTTGGGTGACGGTTATAGAAACGCTTAGTCCGATCAAGTTTAAAATTGCTTCAATGTAAAAATATACAGAATAATTAATTATAACTACTAATTGGTCGGAGTTCAAGAACACTAACTACCACTTCAATGCTCGTTTCTCACTAGAGGTTGTGAGTCTCTATTGTCCTATTGAGTGATGAATTAGAAGACAAGGATTATTTTTCTTCAGCTCTCATTTAAGAGACATCCAAAGTAACAGTCAAGAGCTTAACTGTAACAGATGGAGTGGGACGATGAGCCCAGGTAGACAGAAGTGGTCCTTGCTAAGGGACTCAGCCCTCTCCCCCCATCATTTTACTCAAATTTTTGCATTTTTTTCCTAAATCTTTTTCCTATATCTCTCCCAAACAAGCTGACCCACTAGAAAGAAATCTTTGTTTGATGAGTTAAGTTTCTCTCTTATTCAAGGAGAGGCTTTAGGTACCTAAACCAGGTCTAAGAACTGCACTAAGCAGCTTCATCTTTGGAAGAGCTATGAAAAAAAGTCCAAGTAGAGTGTCACTTAAACTCTTCCAGGGCCCCAGCTCTAAAATATCATAAAGGCTATTTTTAAAATCCCAATTTCCCCCTCAATTCAAGTGGCCTTAATATCTCTCTTAATTCCCAGTGCACTGTTGGCATAGTATAGGATTTTTTGTAGTAGATATTCACAGAAACAGAAGTGCCATGACAGTACTTGGCTATAAAGTAAATGAATGAAAACATCAGTGCTACGACAACAGCATGTTTCTCTTAAAACATTACAACAAGTTAATAATTTACAAAATACTCCAAGTACTTTATTTTACAAGAGGTGCAACCACTTCAGAGGTAATTTGTAACATGTGGCCAGTGGGGCATTAACCAGTAACTTAGAAGAAAGCACATGAGAATTTCCTGCTGAAATATTTATGCAGCTTCACTGTTTTCGACTATACCAGACTGTACACAAAGTAGATGGATGAGTTGCTGTGTTATATTTCTCCTTTTCTTTGTTCAGATTTGCATGATTTGCATATTGCTTGAATTACTGGCAAATGCTGTGGTTTGAAGAAAGAATTCCATGCAGAGTGCTTCTCATTACCTATCTATCCACCTAGTGTTACATATATATATATTTATATATATGTTTAAGCGGGGATACCTCTTTCAAGGCACACACCAAAAAGTGCTCCTGATTCACTGTTGACAACCTGCACACTTCTCATACTTCCAACTTTCTTAATTAAACACAGAATCACAGAATGGTTGAGGTTGGAAGGGACCTCTAGAGATCTAGTCCAATCCCCCTGCTCAAGAAGGGACATGCAGAGCAATGTTTCTTTTAAGTGGTGCCACGCACATGGAAGTCTAGCATGGATACCACTTGTCCATCAGCTGCTCTGAATTTATGATTTTGTTTCTGAACACCTCACTCCTAGGGCAACTTACAGTCAGGCCTGTGGACCTAACTTTGGCCAGTCCAAACCACCAGTTTGGTGGTTCTGTAGGCCACAAAGACAGAAGCAAACCCATACAGAAGAAAAAATCCCCAAAGTGTCAACAATAGGGAATGGCATGAGAGATAGGATTATCGAAAGACTAAAAGCATTGGTTAAAAACAACAAAAAAATGCCATGGAAGCATTTTGGAAAACAAAGTTGCCAGGCAAAGTTAGTCTAGAACAACAGCAGCCTTTTAAATAGATTCCAGGAGGCTGTAAGTAAAACCCCTAAAGGTTTAACATGCTCAGAAAGGGTACACACACACTGCTTGACACCCCTAGGTAAAATACTGAAACCAATGTTAGGCCCATGTGGCTACCAATGTTTACCATATTGTAAGCAAAGACCATGCAGCCATTCCCTTGCACCTGTGGAGACAAAAAAGATTAAAAATAACAGAAAAAAAAACTACATCAGAATACCCCACAGATGCAGAGCAATGCATCCAAACTTAGAATACTTTTCCAAATAAATCAGTCATAATTTAAAAACAGAAAAAAAAAAAACCACACACACACATACTCCACCAATGCCAGCAACAAAACCCTAAACTTTAACCAGGATTCAATTTTTTAAAGCACCTATCCCATCACTGTAAGATTAAGATGCCTCCATTGCTATATATATTCATCTTCCTGGCCACCACTAACATCACAAGAAGCTTCTTGTCCCATAAGGGTGAAGAATTTTTACCAAAACTGTGTGTGATCTGTAGCATAAGTAAGCTATTTCTACAAGACAAGGGATTCTTCTGTTTCATGTTCCAAGGTTGGCAATGAGGTCGTGCCCGGGCCGAGGCAGCAGGGGCCCTGCTGCAGGGGTACCCAGCTCCGGTACTTCCCTGTCCTTGCTGCTGCAAGGCTTCCCAAGCTGAGGGACAGTCTGAACAACCGCCCTCGTCCTGCCACTCTCTGCACTCTCCAAAATTGCTCTGTGCCATCAGCCCCATCCTTGGGCTGCAGACAGGAAACCCCAGGGAGAAGTGCCCATCGCAGCTGTCTGCAAAGCGACATTACGGAATTGTGCGTTCCCTCACTGCTTTCAAAGAAATAATAGTTGATTCTTGGACACTTCTCACTCTGTAAATCTGATGCTTTTACATAGACCAGACAGGTTAAGCCAGTCCAGGCATGGATTCATTCACTCATTTGGTCTTCATGACCTGTTACATGTTCGAAAGAAAGCTTTTTCCAAGTGTCTGCTCCTCAAGCTGCAGGAGAGGAAGCCACTACTACTGCACCTTCCAGCAAAAAACAAAAAGGGGCATGAGGGAAAAGGCGAAGCCACCCAGAGCCTACCCTCAGCCTCCCCAGAGCTATGGTGCAGAGGCACTGCCACATTTCTGCTGTGGTCGTGGGGAGCTGCACAGCGTCCAGCTGCACAGTGCTGGAGGTGGTGGAAATGATTAGCTGTTAACATGTGATTTTGTACTTTACGGGAACAAAGGCCAAAAAAAAAAACCAGCAGCCTTTCAAAGGTTTCATGGTAAAACACGAGTGGGTGTATGCTGCTAAATGCACAGGAGTGGAATATTCCTGGAGATCCTGGCCCAAGCCCTGCTCTGCAGGACACACAAGGCAAGCATTTTAACTTGTGGTATGAATATACCTGCCCCAGCACATTTCAGCCCCATACGCTAATAACACAAATGAATCCTCAATCATTTTTTCCATGAAACATCCTGACCTCAAGGAAACACTTGATTTCCATAAAAACACACTTGGCCAACTACACTGTACAGAGTGCATGCACCCTCCTACGCCATGGTAGCTCTGACAGACCCAGGCCAGAGCAAAAATGCCTTGTTTCAAGCAGGCCAAGTTAGAAAGGCAGGGCCCTACAGACTCCTAACATAAGAGAAAATCCATACCACAAACTGGCCACTTTATTTTGCTTGCTCCAGGCTACAGGACAGTCATGCCACTCAGCAATGGGCAGTTGAGAGTTGTTCCCCTCTCAGAGAGGGAAAAAACTACATAGCCGCTAATATGGGTGAGTTTTGTTAGTGAGGAGCTAACAGCTCAGGGCACAGAGATGCATAGCATTATTTTTCTTATCCGTGACAACAGTTAGCACCTTTCTCTGCCAGTTAAGCTGTTGCACAAAACCTCAGAGCCTTTCAGTTGTATAACATGTCTTTTTACAGTAAATGCCGCTCAGAGTGTTTTCTTTCACCCCCTTTAAGGTATAATTTTCTTCATCGTATGGAGGTGTTTATACATTATTCATTTGTTTTCCTTCGGTTCAGTAACAGCAAAGAATTTCCATGGCTTTTCTTCGAGGTTCACGAAATCACTACATCTGTTTGCACAGATCTGCTCATTTTTGCAGTTACCTTATTCACTGTGCTTTAACCTATTGGACATCTACTGAAGCACTAAATAAAAAGGTAATACAGCAAGAGCAACAGACTCCAGAAAAGAGTAGGTGTGATCACCAGATACAACCCCCTGTCACATCATTTAGGACATAAGGCACCCTCTTTATTTTGTTTCATTTGGCTGCCCAGATGGTTCACAAACGACTACGGTATCTCCCAGGAGGTTTGTGAGCAGTGAAAGGCATCCAGCTTCAGACTTCATATTGTATGCACTGCTTGTGTTCAACTATTGTGCTTTTCTGCCCTTGAAAGTTTTCAGCCCTAGCTAAACACCCTCTGGACCAAACCATCACTGAAGTTTGAAGAGAAAGAGCTTGCTTTCCAACAAAGTACACCCCTTGGGCAGCTATTGGCAGCTCTCTGCTGGGCATACAGAACCGGGGACCATATTCAAACAACGTAATGTTTCAGATGCGTTGCCTGCAAATCCTAGACACCTACATTTGGTGGTCAAGGTCACAAAGGATGAATAAGAAAATTTTCAAACTTCCATTAGATCAAAGCCTTTGACAAGGCTTTCCATAGTTAAGGGAACCTCTTTGACCTTAACGAGTGATTCTGCAAAGAATGTAACCCCTTTTAGTCAGGCTTTGCATTTTTGCATTGCTATTTATGGATCTTCCTTTTTACTTTTCATCTTACATTGCTTCAGGGCTTGAGGTTGGCCTACAAACCCAGTGGAATTTTCTTGGACTTGGAATCTGGCAATTAACTTGAAAGGATGCTATATACTATTAACATTTAAGAACTGCTGTCTATGTAAAATTGCAATAAAAGGCTATGAATACAGACATCTCATTTTCAAGAATTAAGACAAAAATGCATTTCTAAGATTTGGCTGCTCATCTAGTTTTTAGCATTTTCTTTTTTCCCTTAATTCCTGTCAACTTGTAAAATTTTCTCTCTCTGTTTTGAAAACTCTTGCTGAAATACTCCAGTCCTCACAATCTTGCACAATTGCTGTTGGTTTCCCCTCAGGAAAGGGAGTCAGAGGCCAAACAAGTTGCAGTTCCCCAGGGAGTCCAATGGATTCCAAAACAAAACCTCTTCTAGCAAAAAGCAAAGCTAGAGAGAGAAGGAGGAGGATTTGATGCTAATTAAGGACAGTGTTGCCAGGTAAAAAAGGTTAGTGCTGGGAAAGCCTTTCAAGATTTCATAATTTTCATCATCCTCACATGCCACCTTTCTGAGGCAGGCAGAGGAACAGGGGGACCAGAGAGGTTGTGGAGTCTCCTTCTCTGGAGATCTTCAAAACCTGCCTGGATGCCACCCTGTGTCCCCTGCTCTAGGTGTCCATGCTGGAGCAGGAGCATTGAACTAAATGATCTCTAGAGGTCCCTTCCAATCCTAAGCATTCTGTTATTCTATGATTCTGTGAAAGGAAAAGATGAGCAAAGCTGAGGGGAAGTTCATCCATCTCAAAATCCAATGGTTTCTACACCGGAAGGTAGGCATCAAACTCCTGAAAATGTAATGTTCTCTGCAGAACCCACCACAACACCTGCCATTAAACAAGTGTAGCTAAATCCTAGAATATTTTTCCCCTAGAATCCTAACATATTCTTCATGTGTTAGATGACTAGCCAGAAGATAGTCAATCCACACAGAACAGGAGTCCACAGTGTCACACAGATCTCATACTCTCTCCAGCTTAAAATATAATTCTCAGGATGGAGTGATCTGATGGTTTAAATAATGAAGCATGCTTATGTTTGCTCACATATATACTAATCTACATTCAAATTTCTGTGCACAATTACCACCAATGCTTTTATTTCTCCTTGCAATGCACTGTTAACTATCAACCCTACTTTTCAATGTTCCTGTGCTCACTGTTATGGTAGGACACCCCAATCCTTCCCAATTCTCAAAGGCCTTAAGATATGAAGGCAAGGTATTAAAAGGAAATAAGTTGTGCAGTTCTCTTCAGCCTTATAACTAAAAGACAAAGAATGTTCATACCCTTCTCCCTCATCTCCACTATGTGAGATATCCCAAACTTGTTCTTTCGGGGGACAAAAAAACCCATCACTACAGTAGTAACTCCCAAAACAATTAAAACTAAATCAACTTATATTCGTCATTAGGATATACCCCATTGCACATATCAAACTGGTAACAGCTTATAGGTATTCCTACTAATTCTCAGCTTTTTGCACACATTTCCTTGTCAGATATACCTGAGGTCTATAGAAGGCTCTAACCATGCACATTACTCCTAGGCTTGTGGGTGCACATTGCGTTCATACATGCAAGAGGAGAGGGGAAACACAAAATAAAACAAAATGAAACAAACAAAACAAAACAAAAAACCCACAGATATCAAGATTTCTCTCTAGAAAAATAAGTAGCATTAGTGCTTAATTAAAGTAGTTGTGATGGGGAATAAAAATCTTGCAAATATTATTTAGGCACATTAGCTGCCAATTCTCCTTGCTAGGACAGTTTTGCCTCAACAGTTTTCACTAGGAGAACCAGTTCATTAAATCTGAACATCTGTCTAGCTTCTATTTGCCACACAAACAAACAGCTTTGACAGAACAATATTATGAGAAAAAAAAATACAGAGAAAAGAGATGCCAATAAATAAACCAAATGTTTGATAATGTACAAGGTACACCTTGATTTCCTGAACACAGACAACAAAATTTAATGTTTTCAGAAGGGTTTATCATTATCCTACACACACTATTACATGGTCACAGACTTCTGTGTGAGCAAGTTTGTGGAGAAAAATTGCTTTATTCTTCTTGGCCTTAAAAGCGTCCACATACCATTTCTGAATTCATATGCCACTACATAAATAACCAGCTTACTTTTTCAGTTTGGAGAATGCATTAACTTATACCAAATTTCCTGATGCTTTGCATAATACAACGCCTGGATACTAGTTTGCACCCCACACAATAGCATACCATCCCACATTTGGAAAATTCTGGCTGTTCAAACTGGTTATTTATGTCTTCTGTGAATAAATGAAACAGCAGGCCTGCAATGTAAACAAATGACATAATCTATTCAATCAGCCACAAATATAACCTTTTTGGCTGTATCCTTCAGCTCAAGTGCTTGTATCAGATTCATCTATTTCCACTGCAGCACCTACTAAGTCACTTGAAGAAAAAAGATAATTATAAGACACCATTCTCATAAATAGCTGGAATTTTAATTGAGATCCCCTTATACAACACACAGAGGGTTTTTGTTTGTTTCTGAGAGTTGGGGGAGTTGTTTTTTTGCTTTGCTTTGTTTTGTCTTTGAAAAGCCTACAGATTTAGTAAACAAAGCAGGAAGTAAGAGGGAGTGTAACGCACAAACTCCTATTCTGGAGACTCGCCCTTCCCAGAATGAGCCCAGGACAACCAGCAACGCAAGGGGAACGGTCACTTAGCACTGTGGCACATAAAGAAGACACGCCTGCTCCTACAAGCTCTTGTGAGTGGAAGGTTTTTGTTTGCTAACAAAATTAGTAGCAAAAAAAGAAAAAAGATCAATTCTCCTTCCAGTCAGACAAGTCATTCCTGGACGTAAATGCCTGGCAAGACAGTAACAGAAAACAAAAAGAAAAAAATACAGCCTTTATCAATAAGATGAAATTGGACATGAAAATAAGTGGTGCTGCTTTAATTACAATATGCTCT
Organism: Tinamus guttatus; assembly: GCF_059628265.1. Taxonomy (NCBI): domain Eukaryota; kingdom Metazoa; phylum Chordata; class Aves; order Tinamiformes; family Tinamidae; genus Tinamus; species Tinamus guttatus. The sequence goes on along the minus strand of NW_028288556.1, from coordinate 285,607 downwards.
GACAAATAGATTCCCTCTTAAATGTATGTTTGAAAGTCAAGAAGATATAAACAGATCAAGTGGGGTTGCTGCAGAAACACTTTTATTGAAATAACTTACAGCCAACAATGAAATACGCAGTTCGTATTAGGTTTTATTTTGCAATATGATATCTAAAAGCATAGACAGTGACCCTCTACCTCTTCTCATGTGAAGCATTGCCTTCGCAGCTGGAGAATAAGATGCAACACCAGCTATAACTGAGAGTTAATGTGGAGACCTGCTGGTGGTAAGCACAAAAGGGAACAAATGCTCTTGTTTCTCTTGTGGTCCCTGGTCTCCTGAAACATCAATATCAAATGCAACCTCAGCCAGTGCCACCTAAATCTAAGGTCACCTGGCCTGCACCCTTCAGCATCTGACACCAATTCAGAGTATGTTATCCTAGTTTTCTTTCAAATTTTGTATATTCAAACAAGAGCTTCCTTTACATTTCAGGAAACCCCATTTAATGCAAAAAGCAGTGTAATTTTTATTCTTTAAGAGCCTGCTTCAGAATAGATCTGGATCAAAGGCTTTACATGAAGATCAGTCTTCTCTGTGCTTCTCATATGGGACAAGGAGTGAACTAGCAGCCTAGTGTTTTGTGAGTGGGGAGGGAGGGAAGAAGGAGGCAAAACCAGAGCAACTTCACCTTAACTTCTTCACTTCTGAAACTCTCCCTCAAGTAGTGTGGGCCAGAGATCATGCATTTCTTAAGAAGATGCAAAAGGGCAGTTCTAAAATAAATAATTTTTGTTGATAACTAGTCAAAGTCCAAATTTGTTTAGATGATATTTCTGGCCATGAATACACAGGGATAATAATTAATTTCCAATAACAGCAGAATTAAGTTCATTTATGGACAATGCTCTAGAAGAAACTAAAACTACTTTTCCAGGACTGCTAAGTAGCAGAGGCCTGCTGTGCAGAGGTTGGTTAGCTTTACAAACAGCCAGAGCAAACATCTGGAGTAGGGAACACACACGGGGCCCAGTACAAGGGTGGCACTTAAAGCACAAAAGTACATAGAGTCATAGAATCACAGAATCAGAGAATCCTTAAGGTTGGAAGGGACCTCTAGAGATCATCTAGTCCAACCCCCCTGCACACGCAGGGACGCCTAGAGCAGGGGGCACAGAACTGCATCCAGGCGAATTTTCAAGATCTCCAGAGAAGGAGACTCCACAACTTCTCTGGGCAGCCTGTTCCAGTGCTCTGTCACCCTCACTGGAGGAAATGAATTCTATTCCTCACATGAGGAAGGATGTTCAAGTACTCTGCAGTCTTACCTTGCTCCTGCACAGGCTGGGCCTGAACAGAGGGAGTTGGGCTCCCCAGTACAAAATGGACGTGGAGCTTCTAGAGAGGGTCCAGCATAGAGCCACGAAGATGATTAAGGGACTGGAGCATCTATCATATGAGGAAAGGCTAAGCAAGCTGGGCCTATTTAGCCTGTTTAGTCTGGAGAAGAGAAGTCTGAGAGGAGACTTGATCAACATGTTCAAGTACCTGAGGAGTAATTGTAGGGAGGATGGGGCCAAAATCTTCTCTGTGGTGGCCAGTGACAGCACAAGGGGTAATGGGTGCAAGTTGAAACACAGGAAGTTCCATCTCCATGTGAGGAAGAACTTCTTTCCTGTGAGGGTGACAGAGCCCTGGAACAGGCTGCCCAGAGAGGCTGTGGAGTCTCCTTCTCTGGAGATCTTCCAAACCCGCCCAGATGCCACCCTGTGCCACATGCTCTAGGTGTCCCTGCTTCCTTCTAACCTCAACCATTCTGTGATTATGTGATTCTATGACCTAGGATTTGGTTTAGGTTTATTGTGCTCTCAAGACCTCCACCAACTCTACGCTGAATGTGACGCACTCAAGAACAGTGAATACTGCAGCAAAATAATATGTTCTAATACAGCACAACTGATATAAAAGAGATAACACAAATGCTTTGCAATCATTTCTCCCCTCCTCCCCACCAAATAAAAATATCTCTCTCCTGTGTCAACACAAGAACTGAACAAACTGGATTTATTTTGATGTTCTACATCCAAAATTCTTCAATAAGTTTGGAAAGCACCTGTGAAAATCTCCTCTTTATGATTGGGGACATTGAAAGTCATTATGACTTATTTTTCTGACCCATCCAGAGGAGCATCTGGAAGGCACCCAGCTGCTGAAAAGGCAGGGTGTGACACAGGGAGCTGATGACACTCAGTAACAGAACATAGATGATGACACTGTGACCAGCTTCTGAACCGTCTGAAATCCCTGACAGAGAATCATACTAGCTGAGTATTACTTTAGCTTGCTCTTATTTTACCTGCTTGGAAATGTTGGGTATAATAAAAAATATTAAAAAGAAAAGAGGAAAACTTATCATCTTAAACTCTTACCTGAAGTGTCTATGTCTATTAAGCTTATCTGACTAAAGAGTTAACATCTAAATAAATACACAGGGGCAGGGTGGCTTAGGGAAAGTGGGGGATTTGTGTACATTGCAGTGTGCAAAAACTTTCAGTGCTATTGACAGCAACCCCTAGGGAAGCAAGCCATCATTAAAATATTGTAGCACCTAAGGACTTCTTTTTAACTTCACAAATACATAAACTTACAGCAAACATTCATTTCTGCCAAAAGACTAAAAGCCCAGAGTTAACATAAACTAATTAATAAAGGCAAGAAAGGAAACACCACTGCCCATTCACAAACTGATTCCTTGTGACCACAGGGCTATCCTTGGGCAGCTGGCACGGTGTCATCTGCAGTAGCCTCCTAGCCTGGAAAACTGAGCCCTCCGTGAGTTCCAAGTACGTCTTTAAACTTAATACGAACATATCCATTTGAGCAAGTGAAAACTGTAATTAGGTTGCTATAAATACCATCGATCCCAGTGTCATAAGAGGGAAATTCAATTAACTCAGATTGGTCCCAAAAATCATATTCGGGAAATGAGATATTGATGAAACACCACATACTTTTTTAAATTAGACATTCTGTCGGTAGCTCCAAGGGAAAGCTCAGCAGCAGACCAGCAACCAGGAGCTGCAGCAGCTGCTGCTAAGGGCTTGTTGCAGCCACCATGAAACCTGAGCCACAGCGGAGGGAAGACTGTGAAACAGAATAGCCCGCAAAGAGCAGCTGTGTCTAAGGAGTTCAGCTTCAGCACCGCTAAACTGTGCTCTACACAGCGAGCTTGTTCTACCCTCAGGAAGGAATTTTCTAGATATCAGACTGAGAAATCTCTAAAACCTTGCTGGATCAGAAAGTTCATTTGTTTCTTTCGGTCCGTACTAAGACTGGTTCACCAGACTTTCAGGGACTGATAGTGACCCTCTCACAAGCAAGTGACTGAAGCAGCCACCTCACTGACTATTACCAGAACAACAAGTGACCTTATGTATACATATATTTATATACAATACATATCTATGAAGGATTTGCTTATAGTGCAAGCTAGACGATCTTGCATTCCATTTGTCTCCTACAGATGGGAGAGTGAAGGACTCTCTTAAAATGTTGCTCCTTGCAATGAATCCAGAAACCCAAAAATCTACGAATATTAACAGGTTCACACTTGCCTTTTTTCCCCTGCTATGGATGTCTCCACTAGACTTTTGTTCTAAAATTCCAAATACAAACACTTTACAGAAATTTCCAGATACACAAATAATACAGACAGGATCCTTTGGGATGTAGACCCTAATACTAGCTTTTGAAAGAGAGCAGAAAGTAATCCACTTATACAAAAAACAGTACAGGATCTAAACCAAGGAGTAAAAGAGAGCAGAAAAGGACTCCTTGACACAATCTCTGTAGAGATGCAATGCATCCAGACTCTAGGAACAGCTGTTCGAACACAGAAAACACTTTCAGAAGACACTTTCTGCATTGTATGTACTTCATTTACTATAGCTTCCCTGTTCTGTATGTACTGTCAGATGTAGCACAAGAAGAAATGCATATTCAGTTGAAATAAAACAAAACACACACTAAGCCCATTTAGAGCCCAAAGAGTAGGTATTTCCACAGATACCACAAAGCATGTGGGTATATGAGGGCCGTGTAATTTCTGTAGCATCTGCAATGAGGGAGATTAGTTTTTGGTTGGTAGAACAAACGGCAGTCCTGGGCCCACCTCATTTAGAGCATTAAAGCAGCACAGCACTCACTGGGGGTGAAATACACAGGCTCCTGAGCTCTAATACTAGTCCTTCCTCTAGCCTTTTCCAGTTCTGGATACAAACAGTGCTTTGTTGCTCAAGGAATGGAGCAGAGTAAGGAGGTGAGGGTGCCTCATGCCCTCCCAGCACGCATCCCGATCTCCTCAGCCCTCTCACATGGGTGCCAGCACGGAATGGCACTGAGTCTGCAATGGCTCTTCAGAGAAGAGGATTTCTTGCTGTCTGAAGCCCTGATTTACCGTCTCATTCCTTGTCATTTACCGCAACACAGGAGGCAGGATGAGGGTTGGTTTACTGACATTAGGGCTGCGCCTGCTCCTGGATAGGCGATTAGGAAGTCGGCATTTGGGCAGGCTGTCACAATCCTGCCTTGGTTTGTCACAGCACCCAAGACTAAGAAAATCAGCATCCAATAAAACTAGATAGCACATTTGCAAAGGGAAAAAAGGAGGAATATTTTTCCCTTATCACTACAAATCATATCTAGTTTCATTCTCACAAATAAGGGATTTGACAGTGTAATATGCTGTCAAAATCTGACCTTTCTACTTTACTGTCTTTTGGTACTATATCAGGTTAAGAGGGGAGAGGAGGAGAGAGGAAAGTCAAACACAGGAGCTTATCTTGGAAATTGTCATATTAAAGCCTCTAAAAAAGCCCTTGCCTTGCCTTCAAAACATAAGTGATATTTTCCCCATTTATAACACTTCCCATTCGAACACTTCACAGTATTTTACACTCTGCTCTCCCAACATCACACTTACCTACCACGTGGGCACGTCAATCTGATGTGGTAACACACATTTACCGTGATAGCATAGCAGTGGGGTCCAGCTTTGGCCTTAGAAGGAGACGTTTCCCTCCAAGGCTGAAAACTGCCACAGATCCTTAGTGTATCCCGCAAAGCCTCCATCCCCAGCTCTGCTGCTGCCCCGCATCCCTGCCTGCCCTCGCTGCACTACAAGAAGTGCTTGGAGGCAGCAAGGGAGGGCAGGATTCAGGGGAGGAGAGGTACACTGCTGCCTCTTTCAGTTTTTGTAACTCCAGAACTGAATCAGCAGGAGGGGAAGCAAGGAATCAGAGCTCAGTTGCAGTACCCCACAAAATGCAAGGCAGTTGAGCTAAGAGCTTTTTATTTCTCCCATTTCCTGTGGTTGCAGTTCCCTGCTGAAAGGGTTAGGTCACAAGAACATCATTTCGCAATAGATGCCTGTTCTCAGTGGCATTTGAGTATCTGAGACAAACAAACATTATTAGCATGCCTGATACAGTTGGTATGTGCAGAATGCCTTCTGCCTCCATCATCTGTAGTGGAATAGCTTGGAAGAGGAGGATATTCAGGAATCCACAAAATGTAGTATTAACCTGAGGTTGGAGCTGTGGAAATTAGAAAATGTAATGACAAAAGGATCTCAAAAATCATGGACTTAGGGAGGACCCCGAGTGAGAAGCAGAGACACTGCAAACCTTTTCCCCTTCTCCTCAGGGCTTAGCTGCCTGTGTTGAAGGTCAGGTCTGTCATGACATAGCCTGGGTCAGGCTGAAGGGAGGACAGCTACGTGGTGGGAAAGTGCTGTGGACACTTCATCGAGTGCCTCGGCCTCCCCCAGCTTGAGGGCTGCATTTAAGCTCAGGCCCTTCCCCAGCCTGAGGTGCCCTGCAGGTGCTCTGTTCTCAGCACGTATCGTGCTGACCTGCACCCATTGATGTGGCCTCCCAGTCTAACCTTAGACCCACCTCTGTGTTGGACCCACTCTCTGCCCTCCTTAACTCAGGGCTGTGGGCTGGACTCTTGGGGCTCACCCTTGGCTCCTGGCTCTCCAGTTACTCCCTATCTTAATTTAGAACAGTAGCATGGCAGCATCGCAAACCTATCTAGAGAATGCACTAAGCTACCACTCCCAATTGCTTCTGTGCTTTTTTTTTCTTTTATTTTTCTGCATCAGGAGGAGCGTTGCCAGCAGGTCGAGGGAGGGGATCCTGCCCCTCTGCACAGCTCTGGTGAGGCCGCACTTAGGGTACTGGGTGCAGTTCTGGGCTTCCCAGTACAAGAGGGACATGGAGCTTCTAGAGGGGGTCCAGCATAGAGCAACAAAGATGATTAAGGGGCTGGAGCATCTAACGTATGAGGAAAGGCTAAGCAAGCTGGGACTGTTTAGTCTGGAGAAGAGAAGATTGAGGGGAGAATTAATCAACATGTTCAAGTACCTGAGGGGTGATTGTAGGGAGGATGGGGCCAGGCTCTTCTCCATGGTGGCCGGTGACAGGACAAGGGGTAATGGATGTAAGTTGAAAGACAAGAAGTTCCATCTCCATGTGAAGAAGAACTTCTTTCCTGTGAGGCTGGAAAGAAGGATGCCCTGAGATGCTGTGCAGTCTCCATCTGGAGATCTTACAAACACACCTGGATGCCACCCTGTGCCCTGTACTCTAGGTGTCCCTGCTGGAACAGGGGGGTTGGGCTAGATAATCTCTAGAGGTCCTTTCTTACCTCAGCCATTCTGTGACTCTGTGCTTTCTCTCAGGAATACCCTACCAAAAAAGCTTGCGGCAGCTGCTCTCCTGCCCACCCCTGCCCACTTTCCTTTGCAGCGTTAACATACCACCAGCTTGGCAGGGGCGGGAAGCAGGGCAGCATGGAGAGAGTGGATTCTCTCCATGTCTATTTCTGGCTCAGTGGGAGCAGTGTGAGGAAATCCAGGCAGCATGGCCAATTTTTTTTCTCGGCCTTCCCATAAAGCCACGTGCCAATCAGCCTGCGCAGAATCCCACAAGCTCTCAATTACAGAAATCAGGATGAATTCTCAAATTATATCCACTTCAGGGCAGGGACATTCTCTGTCACGTATTTGTTCGGCTCTGATGCGCTGGAGCCGCAGGCACCAAATCAACTAATAATTCCAGCCCTGTTCTCAGAACGTGTTAGAAATCTCTGAAGACACCAGCTGAGAACTGGTTGCAATCAATCCAGTGAATTAAGTTCCTATTAGGGGACTTTAATTTCTTTAACTCATAAGGACTGCTTACACAGGAGAGTTGCTCTAATCCAGGGCACTTTCAAAGTGCCATTGATTTTGATCAACTCAAGTGGATTGCACACTTGCTAACTTTCCCATTTCCTCTCACATAGCACAATAGTAAAAGCTTAGAAGCTTAGCATTTTTTGTGATCCTTAGGAACAATTTTCAGTGAACGGGAAGAAGAAAAAACACTCAACTCTCTCCTCCCACCCAACAGTTGTATTTAAATACTGGAATTATTTCTTTAAACAATTTCCACAAAAAGCTTTACACATTCATAATGTTACATTGCAAGGGCAAATGTGGGAGTTTCTTGAGCCAGTTGCCATGCATCTTTGTAGCATGTGAGCCGTGTAGCAAAAGGGTTGTAGCAGAAGGCAAAAAAAGCATGAAGTTTCTTGTTTTTTAAAAATACAACACCATATTTCATAATTACACAACATTCTGCAAGTTAGGGGCATATAAGTGCTACTGGTCCTAGCAACCTCCTCTTTCAAATTCAGTATTTTTCTACTCAGTATTTTTCTAATTCAGTATTTTTCTAATTTGCATTAAAGCAGCACAGCACTCACTGGGGGTGAAATACACAAGCTCCTGAGCTCTAATACTAGTCCTTCCTCTAGCCTTTTCCAGTCCTGGATACAAACAGTGCTTTGTTGCTCAAGGAGTGGAGCAGAGTACCGAGGTGAGGGTGCCTCATGCCCTCCCAGCACGCATCCCGATCTCCTCAGCCCTCTCACATGGGTGCCAGCACGGAATGGCACTGAGTCTGCAATGGCTCTTCAGAGAAGAGGATTTCTTGCTGTCTGAGGCCCTGATTTACCGTCTCATTCCTTGTCATTTACCGCAACACAGGAGGCAGGACGAGGTTTGGTTTACTGACATTAGGGCTGCACCTGCTCCTGGATAGGAGATTAGGAAGTCGGCATTTGGGCAGGCTGTCACAATCCTGCCTTGGTTTGTCACAGCACCCAAGACTAAGAAAATCAGCATCCAATAAAACTAGGTAGCACATTTGCAAAGGGAAAAAAGGAGGAATATTTTTCCCTTATCACTGCAAATCATATCTAGTTTCATTCTCACAAATAAGGGATTTGACAGTGTAATATGCTGTCAAAATCTGACCTTTCTACTTTGCTGTCTACTTTGCTATCTACTTTACTGTCAAATTTCTAATTTGTATTTTAAAAATGCAGTATTTTTCTAATTTGCCTCAGAAGCAGAAGTTTTTACAACTCCAAAATGAATTTTAAAGGAGTTTGCAGGTGTTCATATAAAAGCATTGAGTTGCCCACACACACTACTTACATTTGCTTTCCAAAGAAAACAGTTTAAGATGTTACAGGCATGCAATCACCAGGGTTATTCTAGTCTAACAATGCATACACTACAATCCTCTTGTTATTTCGTGCTCAGCAACTTAGCTAACATTCTGGCCCAGATTCTGCTTTCAATTACAGCTGAAAAAAAGTGACAGAAATCCATCTCGCAGCAGAAGCAGACCCTAAGACCTGTTGCTGCTAGTCCTTACTCAGACGTCACACATTGCTATTAAAGAGGGTTCTTAGCATGATAGTTCACCCTCTCTAGTCTACCCTATCACATCCATCCTTATTTAACAAAACCATTTCATTCCCACTCATACTTGACTGTGTCCCAGCTGGCCTTCACACACAGAATCTTACTTTAAAAAGGTCCCATAATGCTGTGCAAAAGAGAAGGGAACATATTTCTATGTCTTTTTGCCCTTTCCCAAATACTCTTCGCTGTGAGTGAGAGTGTGTGTATATTTTCATAGAAGTCTGCCTTTTGCATATCTCTCTGTTGCATCCCTTGGCTTTCTTTGCCTGGGAAACCACACTGCAAAGAAACCAGTTTAACTCATTAGCATCCTTCTACACATGTGTAGGATATAGGCTATAGCCTATAGCTGACAAACGAATACTCTCTACTCTGGGAAAGGACCAAGAAAAAAAAATGCATTTAAAGTTCTTATTTTTGTTTTGTTTATTTTCATTATTTTATTTTTATAGATTTTCCACCTTTTGCTTTCCTTCACCAAAATTCAGTTTTCATTGACAGTCCCTGTTTAGGCTCATGTGGTGAAAGTTCAGCTCATTACATGTGGCACAATGCCAGCTCTAGATATAAGACTTCGAGGACTTTGGCAGGTAAAGCAACACATGGATGAAACTTGCTGTGTCTTGATATACTTGGCCTCCTATAGCTAATGCATTGTATGGGTCCTCATACACTTGGGTTGCTTCCTAGCTAAAAGGTTATTCCCTTATTAGTTTTAGTAGGACAGACAGAAAACAACGTTTCCCATGGTCATTTGTGTACTTTGTACTCATTCTTAAATTGGTGTAATCTTTCTCAGATCAAAAGATCATGTTTTCAGTTTGCTTATTTACAGAGCTCAAATCCATCTTTTTCCTGGATCAAAAATAAGGCCTATGAATGCATATGATCAGCTATAGATTTAAGCATGCTTGAGATAAATTTACTCCAGAAAGGCTACATAAAACATCTAAAAGTGCCTTTCTTCGTCACTGCCCTCAGCTTTTCTACAGGCTGTTTTGACCACAGGCTGGATATCACTTTCTTTTTTTTCAGATTATTGAGTATAATCTAGTGAGCAAGACTGAAAACCCCAGGGGTTTTCAAGTTATCACTGTAATTGCAAAGCAGGTAGATTTTGGTATTGATCCTGTCCTAAAGCTCTGAAGATACAAAATGATATTTCTCTATGGATCTCTAGTCATCACATGGACTTTTCAAGACCGCATGTTTCAGCATCAGGCAAATTCATAAAGAGATAAGGTAACATTAGATCTTAAAAAAACAGCATTGTCAGCAAATTCTCATCTTCGTTAATATTGTTGTACATGGTTATTACACACTCAAAACTTTTTTCAAAACTTTGTTGCAAAGTAAGTTCAATTGAGTGGTCACCGAATTTATTACATCTAACTGTTGCCTTTTCCCACTAATTGGGATACAGCATGAGATAACTGGAACAAACAGTATTACAATTGCTCTCTTTTTTTTTTTTTTTTTTTTTTGGGAACATAAAAAGATAGCAGGATTGCATACAACATGAAAGGTCTGAAGGAAGTAAGGATTTACAAGAGGCTCTTCTACTCCTCCCACCCCATACTTTAAAGAAATAAACGGATTAGAGCAAAGGACTTTTTGCCTGAGTGCCAAACAGTATGTTTGCAGAGAAGAACCATTGCTCAGGACAACAGTGGGGCAATTATTTCAGGAGTCTTCAACTTCCCTGGTCTATACAGAGTCTCAGAATCATTCAGAATCAGAATCTCTGAATCAGATACCATTTTCCTGGTCAGACTTTCCAGGAGAAACATGCCAAAAACATGTCTCATGGTACATCTTGGAAGCATGGAATAAGCTTCTACCTGCAAAGTAGAAGAACATTTCTTCTCTAGCAAATCTGTTCCTTGAAGACACAACCTTTAACTTTTGAATCTGTCAGCACCCAACTTCTTCAGGAGAAAAGCAAAATATTCAAAAACACTTTTCTCTGCATTGCTAGTAATCTACACATTTTCTATGAGTTGTTTGAGCTCCTCACTACTCTTACCCTCTGCATCACCAGAAATTTCCAGCAGAAGCTACTAGTGCCTTTGTAGAACTGTATTCCCAAGGAGACAGGAAATAAGAAAAGGGAAGGACAATTAACTGACATGGTTGGACACCAAGAATAGAAGGCTGTTCTTATTTTTCAAGAGATGAAAATGCCTGCAACAGCCACTTACTCGGGCAGTGCTTATCTACTCGTCTCCACTCCACTTGTCTCTCTCTGCATTTCCAGCAGATACTAATACATTTTTCCTGCTCTTAACATTTATCGTTGGAGAAGGGAACATTTGATTATAAAACTGTGGGTAGAAATGAATAACATAATGCAGTTCTGAAGGTGCCAGAAGTCTGAAGTACATCAGTAGGACTCCACATTCTTCTTCTGATTTAGTTATGCTACTAGGGTATTTCATGTCCGCTTCTCAGGATTACTAAAAGGAAAATGAGGAGGAAAAGTTTTAAGAAGGAAGACTGACTGTGACTCAGATGAAGGAAAAATAAGTTTTACCTGAAACTACCTAAACTACCTTTACCTGAAAGTAGTCAAGATTTCCCTTGACTACTAACAAATTTTTTTTGTGATGCATGGATCTGCAGTCCTCCACAAAAGTTGCAAGCAAGGCACTTGGAGGCACTTGAATAGTTCTCTCTGTGCATTATGCAAGTAGAGCAGACAGTGCTTTGGTATAGTTTGAGTACCTTACCTATAAAAACTTTCAACAAAAACAATTTTGTCCATAACTGTGATAGTAAGGATCTACTTCTGCTCCTCCTTCTCACTAACAAATAAAGCTGGTCTCATTTCTGTTTCTATTTCTTCCAATTACCCTGACGTGACCCAGCAGATCTGCCTCTGCACTTCAGCACCATTATAGCAGTGCAAGATGGAAGCAGCTTATGCACACTGAACGTGACGGAAAAACAAACTCATGCTTGAAAATCAGTGTGGGAGTGCAAAGACTTAAGGTTTGTGCAGCCTACTTAGTCACTTTCAGTCTTCTGCTTTGTGTGGCAAAGTCCAAGTTCATGCCTCAGAGAGATAATTTGTCCTTGGCACTTAGCTATAGCAATCTCCATGCAGGGTTTCATCAGGTCACCAAGAAAGAGTCCTCTGCGTGTAGGTGCTTATCATACCTTTCTATAAACAACTCCTTGGAATGAACTCTAGAGTACCCTCTGAGGAGATCACCACTGGATTTTCCCATTTTAAACTAAAAATCTTTTCCCTATCCAGTCTTCTAATATATTAAACGAGATTCAGGTTACACTTTTATTTGTGAATGAAAAAACAAAAGGTGATGAGTGAAACAAATTACTTGTACTTTATTCTGAGCTGAAACATTTTGACTTGTTTAGTAACCTTCCAGATACTAGAGCAGACATTTTGCCTGGATCCCGACACTCTTACTTTCAAAAATACATCCTCGTTTCTGAGGAGCTTGCTTGCATACCTTCAGAATTAAATTTTGAAATATAAATGCAAGAGCCCTAGACAAGAACCCCTTATTCCAGGTATATCCTGCCCCACTCCTTCAGAGGCATGAACATTAATATCCTTTTTGGGGTTTGGGCTTCTCCAGTGCTAGAAGGCTACTTACATTATGAGCATGGCTTTGCATCCCATTCTGAGCTGGGTTTTTGCATGGATGACTACATAAAATGCGTGAAAAGCTCAAATAAAGGCAATTTCTTACACTCTTGGGATGCAGTTATCATTTATACAAACACTACACGTGATATATTAGATTGAAGGTTTCCTGCATGACATCATTCTGAATCATCCTTTTAGACTAATGGATCACGAAAAGTTTGAAGTCTCGCACTTAATTCAGAGAAGGAGAAGAAAAAAAAAAAAAGCCCATGGGGTTATAAATAAAAAAGTCAGACAATCTAGCTAAATGAACTAGCGGCAGTTTGTTTTCCAGCCACAGGAAAGAAAAAAGTCTCTCCCTTGCCATAAACAGAGGCTACAGTCTCATGAGAACACTTCTTTGTTATCTCTTTCAAGAGATAGAGATCTCTTTCAAGGCAAGGCAAACTATGCCTGTAAATATCAGGTGTGACAAAAGGTATTTAAACATGATTGTAGTAGCACCAATCCATGACAAAACAAGGTGGGTAAGCATGTGCTTCTGCCAACACAGTGCCTCCAGTCTCAGGCTCCTGGTGCTGGTCCAGAAGTTGTCACTGCTATGTGATGTGTGGCAATGCTCTGATATGAACTAACTTTGAGCGGTCACATTCTCACAGAAAGGTATAAGCACGCTTCATGCTAATTTTACATTGGTGAAAGGAAGATGGACAAGATGGCATCTTGCCTGTTCTCTTTACCACATCCTTTAGATGATTTTACAGAATTGAGATCACATGCCATGCAAGATGCAGATCGGATCAGTATCTCTGAGTGACTCAGTGCTGCACTGATCTAGTTTTACGATTGTGAAAGCAGCAGCTGAAAACAGCCAAGAGGTCTGCAGGACAGCATACCTTCCATGCCTGACCAAATTCTGCTCTACATGTAGCATATGAAAAGTTACTAGGAAGTAAACAATTCCATCCTCTTGGTCAAGAATTTCTTTACAGCTTTTTGTTTTGTAACTATACCAATTATTTGCATAAGTGTTAACACAAGACTGCATTACTTATACACAATCATACAACATCGGCTCCATGTCCTTAAAATCAGCCAGATAGTCAGTGCACCAAGAGACTCAAATGCTTTCCCATATACCCTCAGCATTTAAGTATCCAAATTGAAGGCCAGCTCTGCTATGCTACAGCCTTGAATCAGACTGCTGGGGAAAGAGCTAGGCTGCGAGGAAGAGCCAAGAGAGACTTCAGCAAGCCCTTCGCCAGGGGCTGGTGTGGGGGCCACCGGCCGCCTGGCTCTCCCCAGGCACCTTTCCTGGTGCTGCTCTGCTCTCAGGGCCTGCAGGTCCACACTCCTGACAGGGAGGCCCTGCCTGCCTCCACCTTCTTCCTTCCCGTCACCCTCAGTTCCTGGCTCTGCTGCTGCTCTCCAGCAATAGCATATATCTGTTAATAGCATATATCTGTTAATCTTCTGTTCTGTCCCAGAGTGAACCAGTGCTGCTGGGTTTGTTTCAGATATTTTCAGCTTTTAGATCATGTCCTTCCCTTGCCATTTTTAATCTATTCCTATAGCCCTAGGGAGATTGCCATCTTCATTATAAAGTTCCCTGTAAATTAAAATTTCGTGCTACTTACAACACTAGTAGTAGACTTTGACAAGTTTTTTCTTTTTTTTTTCCTCTTCCCTCTATTTAGGGACATAAAGTAACAAAACAGACTCACATGAAAACTTTTCCTTATTGGGCATTGAAAATCATCTAGAGAAAAGCAAAACCACATGCTTCCCAGTTCATTTTGTTCCTAAGTGGGTACTGGATTTCTCCTGGATTTTTCTTGCACCACACTGAACAATTATAAAAGTTTTCCAAGTCTTCTCAGATGACAGCTTACCTTTGGATGTTATGATCCTTAGCACATCTTAAATATAGATAATGAAGAAGGAAGACAGTGGTCAGGAAATTCTGAAATGGCTGTGTTTCACTAATCTGCAACTTGGCAATGTTCAAACTCCACTGCATCTTTCTGCATGAGGTAGGTCTCTCTGGTTATAAATGAATATTTAGTGCATCTGGTCATTTCTCACAATATGTACACTTTTTTTTTTTTCCTAGTGTTTTGTCATCATCTGTTAAGTAATTACCACTCAATTTGCTCAACCAAACCACCTCTACCATTGACCTTGTCCTCTACAGTACTTGGTAGCCTCAAGACTAGTTACTACGTGAAGGAAGAGCCAAGGGCTGAAGAAAGGGATACTAATATTTTCATATCATGCAAGAGCTGAGACTGTACTCCAGCACAACAGTTACCAACACTATGTTGCATAAATCTTAGTAATTTGTGATCCTAGAGGTCTTAGTAATTTGTGAACGCTCAGTCATACTTTCTAAACTTAATCTTGATTACCTAGAACAGTTTGTGCCCTTTGTCAAGATATTTCACTTAATCTTCTTTACTAAAACCTGCTGTACATTTTCAGCACTCCAAGGTGGCTATATTGTAGATATTACTAATTCCTACATATATACATAAGATTTTTTTCAGAATCATTATGAAATGTATCACATTAGGTACTTGTACAGAGTAGTTTAAGTACCTTCTCCAAAGAGATTTAGCACAGCAGCTATTATAGCTCTGACTCGCCCACTGTTTTTTAAAGCAGAATAGCATATAATTCAGTTATGCAAGGATTTTCCTTGTACATTTCTACAAGTCGGCATTTATTTTGTGTCCATTTGGGAAGTTATTAAAAGTATTGAACATCTATAGAGTGCATTATCTTACAAGGAATGCATACAGTACATACTGTATGATAGCATATGTATGTAGTGTATGCATTCCTCATAAGATATAAGCCACCTGGGGTGAAGAGAGTTACTCTCCCCATCAGTGTATTTGGGAAATATATTTGGGAAGGACAGTGGCCACATGAATGATATAGCATAACTTTCCAGATCAGAAAACATTCTTCCATTCTTTTCTTTTCTTTGAACTGTTACACAATATTATTTTAGTCCATGTGGGAGTTGAAGTTTTTCAGGCTCACTGTAAAGACACGCAGTAAGGTTCCTTCAGTAGCAGTGAAGACTAGGACATAGACTTTGAGGGCTGGAATTGCATAGTTCATCCATGCTTATAGCTCAGCAGTTATGCAGTGATTTTAGGAAGATATGAGAAAATTTCATCTTGACATTTGTCAGTAACAGTATGGCAAACATCAAAAATGTGTCAGTACCCAAGATAAAAGTACAAGTCTTTTCCCATTTACATCAGCAAAGCCAAGGAAACTTCTGTTTTTTGAATCAGGTTTTAGGCATCCCCTACATTTTAAGCAAGTACTTTTAAAATAAATGATAGTTAAGAGGATTTTAAAAAATCACATTCATAGAAAGTACTATCAAAGCTGTCAGACAATTAACCTCAGTCAGATATTTTATACTCTATGTAACAGGTATTAAAACTGTTTGTGACTACTTTATGTTACTATTTTCAAAATGCTCTCAATAAATAAACCCAAAAAAGTCCAGCCTTTTTGGAGAAAATAGCTGTATGACAATTTAAGCTAAAAAAAAATTCCTACCAACTCTAAGAAGGCAACACATTGTACTAGTGGAACACTGGAGCAAAAATAACGAAGCCGCACTATTTAATGCTAATTTACAAAAGCAATACTTGCGTGACTGGCACTTTACTTGCTTCAGTAATTCCAAGAGATCTCCCATAAAGTAGCCCAGGGAACTACTTCCCTGTTAGACTTATTCCAATTTGAAGGGGAAAGGACTTTTTTCAACAACTGCCCTGCACCGTGTGTGTGCAAGGTGAGCTCCAGGCATAGATGGCACACCCGGAACTAAGTTTTCAAATCATCATAGATTGCAGACCGAGGAATAACACACAGCATAATCCAACAGCATTTTAGAGCTATTCAACTCCCTCCTTGCCTCATTACCAATAAGAGCTAGATGCCAAAGCACATAGTCTCAACACGCACAAGAAAAACCCACATACAAAATACTGTCTTCCTTGCTCTTCAGATCAGATGAGATGTAAAAGATGCCACAGACTCCTGACACGGAATTAAGCAGGCTACAGAAGTGTAAATTATAAAACAAAGCTAAACGCAGCATTCTGTATGGTGCAAGGTACTCCTATACATACCAAATAACTGACCTAGTTTTCTAGACCATAGCTCCTTTCTTACTCCCTTCACCTCCTCTTTTGTAGCATCTTCTCCTCTACGCTTCAAGGTCCACAACTGTCATTTGTGTCATCCCTGGTGCAAGCTGGCTTTCAGATCACGAATCAAGGTCCTGAAGGCTGCTCCTTTATGCTCTTTCTGAGGAGTCATGCCTTCACATTGGACACTTGCCCAAAGTGACTCATATTGGCCATAAGTTGCAGTCTGCTGAGGATGACACTTCCTCGTGTTGTAGCTGACTGCAAGTCACTTTCTCCTTTGCTGACTTTCTCCTCTGACCCATGCAACAACTACTGATCTCCCTCACATTGCCTAGATGAATTGATTCAAATTTTACTTCACTTGAAATTTACTGTTTTTGAAAGGTTTATGTACTCAAAAATGTATGTTTTTTCCCCCAACCTGCTCTATCATCTGGTCAAGCTGATTAATTTGAGGCTGTTTTTTCATAGTCACTGCCTACTTTACACATGCATGTCTGCAACCCACACCAACCCACTCCACCTCTTCAGGTTCAGCAAAGGTCTCACATGTCTCAGCAAAGATCTGTCTTGCAATTCAAAGTGCTCATGAGCATCTCTGAAGATCTGCAGAGATCTTAATTAATTTTGTTTAAATAAAGAGAAGATTAAACTCAAAGGAAATACACCAAAATTACTGAGAACTCTTCGTGTTGTAGAAACTGGATCATCCTAGAGTCCTTTTAAAAAAAAATAGCATTTTTTCCTCCCTTTGTAAAGACTACTGAAAATTCTAGAGACAGGAAATCAGTGAAAAAAACATTCAGATAGCTATTTCATTTTTGTTAAATTAGTCAGCTCAAATACTTGCAACAGCTGAGCAGATAGAAAACTGTGAACATAGGCAAATTGGAGTAATTAAGAAAAAAATATACTATCCACAAACAAACAAATTTTAGGAACCTAAAGGGATAGAGTTGCAAAGAATTATAAAGAAAAGTTGGTCTAAGAAGTGAAAAACAGTTGTCAGACTAGAATTAATATGCCTGGTTTAGGTAACAAGAGAAGAAAGTCAGACATATTGCCAAAAAAGCACTTTCCTTCCACTGTCCTCCAGAAAGTCCTACTGTACCGTAATTGAGAAGCACCCCCAAAGATTTCAGTCCTGCACTGTCATTCTCGTGGCAGCTGCTACAATGAAGCACACAGGACTCGGCATTCAGGGAGACGCAACAGAGAAAACACACAGGACTGGGCTTTGCCTCAACTGTCCCACAGGTGAGACACATCCCCACGCCTGAGGCATCCACTCCTGTCTGCTTTTTCCATAGCCTCTTTAATTTGCACAGACTGCTCCTCCTCTTAAACACAGCTGCTAAAAACATCTTTCATCCACTAGCTCAAGATGAGGAATCTGTAGAAAACACACACAAACCCCTCAAAGAACTCAGGAAATACTCTGTTATTCTTAATAATTCTGAAAGGTGGCTTAGGCTTAGCTGTCTTTTACCTGTAAAGGATTGTATGCAAAAAAATAACATGCTTCTGTGTATCTTTTGGAGAAGTGTTGGGGGAGTTCCTTGTTTACTCTGATTCTTTAGACAGTGAAAGATAGGATTACAGGAGCGCAAAGAAATGGAATGAACATCCAGAATCATGTAGCTGTATAACAGGAATGTGGGATTCTGTGTTTGGGGTTTTTAAATCAAATTGTACAAAGTCCTACTTATATACTATTACCACAATTAAAAAAAAAAAAAAAGTAACAACAACAACAGAATGACCTCAAACTGGCAGGGTAACAAACTGAGTGACCTCAAAAGTCTTGCTTCTCCAGTTGCTGAGATTTTTTATCTTTTTTTCAGGGACCTATATCTTGGTGTGACCAACGCACAGGCTATGAAACAAGTTGGAAAATATCCAAGAGCCTTAGAAAAACTTTGAGTTAAAACAAACCTGCTACTACACAACCAGTATCCTGATGGTGTTTTGATGTGCTTCCATTCAACAGCAAATTCAAGAAATCCTTAATACAGAAAGGCCCTCCAAGGAAAACCTACAGATCATGACCTTTCACTTTCTAAGTTTCAAGACAAAATGGCCAAATCTTTAACTATTTTACTAAAAAGTAAAGTCCTGAAGCAAACAAGTACATATGAAACTTTAGTTATGTATGATGAAGAGAGAATAATTATCTTATTAAAAATAAATCCCCAATGCCATGCTCTCTGCAGTTTTAATGGCAAAACCCATAGCATGATCTTTATCCTCAGAGTCAGCTAGCAAATCCATGCAGCCAAGGCAAGGCCGATCTCCCACCCTGTTGAGCTACCAGCATGAGTTGCCTACCAAGCCTCGCTGCATTGAGAGCCCCTCAGCATTCTGCTTCTTAGGCATTTTCTACTCAAGAACATTGTTCAATAACTGCACCACTCCCTTACTAAAAAACACAGCATCAATTAGCAGTATTTTGCCAATCTACCATTGGCACTCATCTTTATACTTAATAGCACTTTGCAGCATAGCTCTTCATCTTCTTTTCCTTCAAGACTGTATCATACCTATAGCTATTTTTTGGAAAGCAGAACCCCAAATCTTGCATCCACTACACTTCGGAACAATTTCCAGTACACATCCACAGTTACTGCCATCTTATTTGTTATCTAAAGCATGAACTCCACAGGCCTCCACATTGCTCCCCCTCCTACCTCGTTAAGAGCCTCGTTAGCTCAGCAGGCTGCTCCAGCTGGTGCAGAAACTGGCTGCAGCACTGCCTGGTGATATGTGGCACGTGGACAGCAAGGCCCACGCTTTCAATCTCAGTGCTTCAGAATCATCAGTCTTTCCTGTATCCAGAGGATTCAGTATTGTTTAGGTGGGAACACCTAAACACCATTCAGTATTGTTTAGGTGGGAACAAGTAAACCACCTACTTCAACTCAGATTATAGGAGATTAACTGATGTAAAGCATAAGTCTTCTGAATGAAACAGTCTTCTGAATGCTAGAAAGAATATTACAAGCTTTCTGTAGTTTAAAGACATCAGTTTGACTTAACTTGTTCAGAAGACCAAGTGAATATCCACACAAGAATTAAAAGATTAAGTAAGGCAATTTAACACTAATTTCCATGACCAATATTTACTTGGGAAAATAGACCTTGAAAAGCAACAGTTGAAACTTGAGCAGAGCAAGTCAGGGTTCCTAATTGATTCACATCACTAGTATCAGCACAGAAACAGGATGAAAACTCATCTCCCCACTGCCACGTACACATACTTTGGTTCCTGAGGTTTCTGCTAGAAGCCTAAATACCATATAAAAACATCTAAAGATCTTAGTTCTCAACTGGTTATGATAATAAACTAGATAAAGATCAACTAAACTAAGTATTTGGAGAATTAAATCAGATTCAAATTCAGGAAACTTCATCTTTAAAAACTTTTTTTTTTTCATGGCTAGTAGAAAGGACTGAAGGACTAGTTAAGCATTTATATCATTCTATATTTATTAGTTCTTATTTTTCACATCATACATTAGAAGGGAGCAAGGAACCAGTATACCGAGGCACTCCAGACATAAGATTCAGGGAAGTGTGGATTGAAATAAATGAAGGTAAAGGAAGTATTTCTTTTAAAGAGCCCTTCTTAATGAGAAACAAGGTCACTTTAAAGCCAAAGTTTTTTTTTTTTCTCTTCTTTAAGAGGTCAGACAGACCTTTCAAAACAAGGTTTCAGGAGAGTGTACGGGAACCTCAAGAAGCCTCAATTACTAGATGTTCTCTAAATAGATTTCATCCCGTAAGCAGACATACAAGAGTCTCTTGTCCTTAGGACATAAAACCAACCTTTTCTGTCCTTACCAGCACATATTATTTTGATAATCCTATAAATAGGAGCTAATTGCCGGAATAAAGCAAATAGTTTTTATTTTGTTGGCTATGAGGTCAGAGAAATACATTTTCCAAAGTCAGTACTTAAGTTTGTATTTAGCTAGGAACCAATAACCTTCCATTCATAAATAAATAAATATTTATCCTTTTTATTTATGAAAATAAAAGGAACCTATCTTTCTACTGCTATTCTGGTATTATGAATTTAAATCAAGCTCTTATGTGTCAAAATTTTTCTGCCTAGGATACAAACAATAATTGAGTGTATCAAAAGAGCACTGCTATAAAGCTAGTTTATAATCAGAATAAATGTCTTTCAGCCTCCTGAGAAAATGACCGAAGGCTTCTTCAAGGTCTCAGAAATACCTAGCTCCAGCACTGGACAAACAATGTGAATCCTGTGCAAGTTATTCATTCTTAACCAGGTGATTGTTGTATTGAGTAGTTTCATCAACCACAGCAAGTAGAATTTAGGAGTTGTTTTAAATAGCCACAAACCCAGTCAAGTTTCTGGAGCTCAAATTTGCAGCCTTTCACTGAAAAAGGGAAAAATATCTGGTCATACTCTTACTTCAGTAAATACTTTTTTTTTAATTTCCATAAGAAAGGAAAAATGTTTCCAGTTTTGAATATAACAGAGACACATACATTAAAAAAGCAGAAAAAAAAGAAAGTGTACAAAGTCAGTTTTTGTTCCAAATGTCTGGGCCATGATACAACTGAGATGAACAATTTTCTTTCTCCTCCTATAAACTTTTTTTGCACTGGGGTGGGAGTTTTTTTCTTTTGCCATTCACTCAAACAGAAGTGTCTTTATACTTTGAGGGGATTATAAATATTCTCTTTTTTTTTTGAAAAGGAGCAGCTGCAGACTAGCATTTGTATATTTGTATTTGCCCCCAGTTTTGTTTCTCAGATCTGTGAAAGAGGATGGGCGAGAGCAACAAAGCAAGCACATTCTCAGCACTGCTTTATGTTCACACGTAGATATGCCTTGGCCCTTCCAGTATCTTCTGGTTGAGAGAGATTACCATTATACATAGGTGCTTGCCTGTCTTTCCATTTATCAAGGAATATGCTTTCCAATAAGCAAATGGTTGCAAGAAATCTATGTTTTACAAACAGAATTTCTTGGCAGCTTATGCATCAAAGCATAGTAGAGCAGGTGATATATGGATTCATCAAATATAGTACTGCAGGTGATATACTGGCTGGATGGCAGAGCTCAGAGAGTCATAATAAATGGGGCTGAGTCCAGTGGGAGACCTGTGGCCAGTGGTGTCCCCCAGGGGTCAGTACTGGACCCAATGCTCTTCAACTCGTTCATCGATGACTTGGATGAGGGCACGGAGTGCACCCTCAGCAAGTTTGCAGATGACACCAAACTGGGAGGAATGGCTGACACTCCTGAGGGCTGTGCTGCCATTCAGAGAGACCTGGACAGGATGGAGGGTTGGGCAGAGAGGAACCTCGTGAGGTTCAACAAGGACGAGTGCAGGATCCTGCACCTGGGGAGGAATAACCCCAGGCACCAGGACAGAGTAGGGGTTGACCTACTGGAAAGCAGCTCCACAGAGAGGGATTTGGGAGTCCTGGTTGACAACAAGTTAACCATGAGACAGCAATGTGCCCTCGTGGCCAAACAGGCCCATGGGATCCTGGCCTGCATCAGGAGGAGCGTTGCCAGCAGGTGGAGGGAGGGGATCCTGCCCCTCTGCTCAGCTCTGGTGAGGCCGCACCTGGAGTATGGGGTGCAGTTCTGGGCTACCCAGTGCAAGAGGGATATGGAGCTTCTAGAGAGGGTCCAGCGTAGCAACAAAGACAATTAAGGGACTAGAGAATCAATTGTATGAGGAAAGACTAAGCAAGCTGGGCCTGTTTAGTCTGTTTAGCCTGGAGAAGAGAAGACTGATCAACATGTCCAGTTACCTCAGGGGTGACTGTAGGGAGGATGGGGCCAAACTCTTCTCGGTGGCCAGTGATGGGACAAGGAGTGATGGGTACAAATTGAAACACAGGAACTTCCATCTCCATGTGAGGAAGAACTTCTTTCCTGTGATGGTGACAAAGCCCTAGAACAGGCTGCCTGAAGAGGTTGTGGAGTCTCCTTCTCTGGAGATCTTCCAAACCCGCCAGAGCACCGAGACCATGTGTTCCATGCTGTAGGTGTCCCTGTTTGTGCATGGGGGTTGGATTAGATGATCTCTAGAGGTCCCTTCCACCTCAGCCATTCTGTGATATATATTCTTTCAGTGTTGTTATAGACAAATAAAGTACACAAATGTCCATGAAGAATATGCCAAAAATTTTATAAGGGAAACAGCTAAAAAACAGTCACTGATCGGTGGCAAGTAAATTCCAAGAGTGTGTCCTGCACATGCGGAAACTGGCATAAAGCTACACATTTTGTACTCAATTAATTTCTAATATGAATTTGGAAGACTCTTCCAAATAACTCACTGTTATTTTAAAAATTCTTTGATTAATCCTATTCCTGATACTCAGCAAATTTAAAAAGCAATACTGCCAATGATAGCCATGAAGTTATATTCAATTTTAAAGAAAATGAATGACTGTACTCAAGTGCTATATACATAATAAAAGCTTTAAATAAAGCCTATTTAAAATATATATATTTAATGGAGAAAAATCACTACTATCCCTCACTTATCTCTTGGGAAGGAAAAAGAAGAACTAAAACATCAACCAGTTATTCAGAGTCATCCTTTTCAAAGATTTCTTTTTATATTATTCAAAAATATAATTTCATCTTAGCTGTGCATTTGGTGGGAAGAAGTCCTTTAATATATGCTTGTACCCTGCCAAATCATAGCTGGTAGCAGATAGATATGCTTCACTCTGCTACTGCCTTGCAGGTGATACTGCACAGCGTGAGTGTGTTGCATTCTCCTGGTGAATGGGAAATGAGAAAAAGGCTACAGACTGTGTAATATTGTCCTTGATGATGTTACAGAATACCTTCCATTAGACAGCCAGCATGTACAGGACATTTTGCCCTGGTTTTGTTTTAATTGTTCCCAAGGGAGAGAGACTTCAAGGTATTTTAACCCTGAATATATTTGAAAGATTATACTTCTGACATGGGGACACATCCCACTGTTCTTCACAGAGCTACCAGTCATTTGCTTTCAAAAACTGTCAGTTGAGGGATGCTATGAAGGCAGGGCTTTCAAACATGGAAATTTTCCTTGAGAGAGCTATGGTTCACAGTGTTAACTTGCTCATTGAAGTTTAACTTGAATTTTGGTTATCTATCTTAAGTGCCACTGCACTCTTTTTCACCTCAAGGACAGTTAATTATTCTGTGTGTAGGGACTGTAGGTTATCTTTCTTTCATCTCTTTTTCCATTTCTTTCTTCCTCTCCCAGGCCAAAGATCCCAATGACTCCTGTCTGCTGCAAAACGAGACCATTTTTCTTTCTTCAGTCCCTTTTCTCTTTGAGGTGGCTTCCCAAAATCTACGCCTACCTATGTAGGGCACATTTGAACCCACTGCTACATGGAGCCTGGATTCCCTGGCTACTTAAGCAAGTACTACTTAAGCAAAGGTTATGCTGCAAGGGCTAGGAGTAGTCAGATTCACCGAGACAGCAGCAGCTGAAGCAAGGCAGAGCTATGCTGAAAAGGCAGTTCATATGTGGACTTTGCATTGTGCAGAGCACCAAAAAAAATGCAAGTAATTTTATTAAACCAAATGCAGAAGTTTGATAAAATATAAACCATTTTGTTCTCCTTAGAAATGAAATGGAGGAGATCTTTTTGCCTATACCTGTTGCACTGATGTAATAGTCTGGATCTTAGAGTAAGTGAGATAAGCCTGTGAAGTGCTCTGGATATCTATAGAACATCAGTCAGCATTGGGTGATAATTCACCTTTTGGCCACTTTGACAACTTAGCCTCCTTCTCAGGAGAGGTCTGTGGAAGGGGCTTCTGGGGTCTAATTCCTTTTGGTCTCAAAAATGTTATGATGCAGAAGGGACATATCTGACAATACGAGCAGCAACATAAACCTCTTTATATGATTAGGGAAGAATGTCTGGGCTTGCTTTGTGTCCTCCTCCTGCCAGAGGACTCTGGTACATTTCCATTGCTATTTCAGGATGATGTCCTTTTTTTTTTTTTTTTTTTTTTTTAAGTGCTCAGATACCGTTGTAACTCCTGCTCTTTAAGCTTGCAGAGAGATACATAGAGGGTTAGATTGCCAGTATGAATTGTCTTATAATTTATAGCTTGATTGCATCCAATCTGGTCACAGATTAGTGGCTTGTGAATTTTGTTGTAAATCTTCGTAACTTCAATACAAATAATTGAACCCAAGCATTTCTTCAACCTTTTCTAAATGTGGTTAGTGAGAAAATGAATGGTAAGGAAATGAACAACACTCCAGAATTTTCTCAGGGATCAAATAGGAATTGTATTTCAACTTACCCAGGAATAACAACATATATAGATAATATATATCTACAGGATACAGTCATCTTTTTAAATAAACCTGAATCATAAAGAACAGCACCTTAAAGGTTGTTAATATGTTTGTTCATTATTACTTCAAAGGAATCATTCAGTCGAGCCAGTGCTGAGTCAAAGGCTAACTATTAACTGCAACAATAAGATAATATTCAAGCAGGTTATACGGATTGTAACAATTATAACAAATACATGGATTATAACAATTACATTTCTACCAAAGACAGAATATGATAATGGTGAATTCACATTTATCAGTAAATTCTAGGCATTATCCAAGAAATTGGTCCAAGGTTTAGTTTGTCATGAAATTCTTCATGTTTTATAAGTAAAAGGTCGGAACTTCAATAATTCTCCATGCCCATTTTCTGTTTTGGCTCTAAAACGTCACCGAAAAGGCTTTTGTGCACTTGAGTTGAAAGCTCAAAATATATTAAACCATACAAAAACTCTGCTACAATCCTGTTACATACTGTTGGTTGAATAAAGCTCAAATGTTCTTAAAATATGTAAAAATAATTTTAGTGGAACATTTGAACCTTATAGAACATACCTATGCACTCTGCAAGTAGTTCCTACCCACTTCTTTATTAAGCAATCCCAGATCGCACCACAGCATTATGTAGGAGTTTATGTGGAGGATATTGCACTTGGCACAGTAAAACACATATGCAGAAAGAATCTCTGCTTGAAACAATTTTTAAAAAGCATTTTCTTCTCACTATTCTAATGGGCAAAGTTGCCAATTATGCCCTACATCTATTCAGCTGGGAATTACATAGGTTGACAGAATGGAGATGAAAATAGAACAGTATAGAGGAATTATTAGAATTATGATTACAACTAGAATTACACGGTATTAGCTCAGCTGAAACAGAGAAAAGAGTACAACACAAACACGGGGCAATTCCTGATATTCTTTTTTACCTTGTATGAGCAAAACATCACCAAAGAATATGTCAGAACTTCAAAGCTAAGCAAAATACAATTCTGGAAAATGTATTGTGCAAAGGTAGGTGTGATACACACAGAGAGGCAGAAGGGATACTCTAATACTGTAGGCCACTTCCATCTCTAGAGCCTAAGGTTCTTTACTGTAATCCATTTCTATTCAGCAGCAAATTCAAAGTCCTGTTATTATACATAGACACAGACAGGCTGCTAGGCTTCCATGGACTCTTTCCAAAAGAAAGATATCAACACTGTAGTGAAATTATAAATGCTTAAATATGACTCACTCCACTACTAAAAGATGACATTAGGAGGGTTGGACTAGACAATCTCTAGAGGTTCCATCCAACCTCAACCATCCTGAGAATCTGAGATTCTGAGAAAAGGGGTTCTATGTGGTATATACTCATAAGTCATACAACTAACTTGTTGCTTTAAGAAACCTCAGGATTGCAGAGGCATAGTCTGAAGTATTAAGACTGTACCCAAATGCAAAGAAACAGCCTTTTCTCAGGACATCCATATTCTCTGGGAAGTAAGATGAAAAAGGGTGAGTATTCTCAGGGTGAAACCAGGTATTTCAATTTATGGTTGCCAGATGACAAACATCTTTAAATCGGCATTCAGAAATTAAAATTGCCCTTGTTTTTTTGCTGAAACAAGAGTCATATAACTACTAACCAATAAGACTGTGTATATTAGTCATAATTCTTTATTTCTGCAATGGAAGCCACATGAAAACTGAACACAAAGTAATAGACTGCTATTTCCCAGTGTGTATTTTATAGATGGAGATATGAAAGCAAAGAATGATAAGATTTTTAGACCCGTCGGAACACCCACCTGCAGAGAGACTCAATGGGCAGGTCACAGTTTCTGATGGTCCAAGTGTAGTCCTGTGGTGGTATCTACAGACTTTATACGTCAGGTTTGGAGGGAAAAGGCCTGAGAAAATAAAAAATCATTCAAATTATAGGAAACAATAATAATGCAAAGTGGTTTAAATAAACCCCTAAAAATCTCACGCCATTATGCCTATATAAATATTTGTGATGTATTCTTTGCATTTAGCAATTGCTGAAAATTCTCCTTGCCAATTAGGTATATATACTTTTCATACCATGTATAATGTGAAAACACAATGAATAAGGAAAAGGCAAGAAAGGGATGTTTCATGTTACAACTGTATAGTAGAAAAGTCAAGAGAATCATAAACTTTTTTTCTTTGCAGATTCCATAATTAATTTAGTTAGCTCTTCAAACCTCATTTTTTAATTTAACTATGTGGATGGGTGAAAAGGTACATCACACAGACTGTCAATTTTACCACGGCCTTTATCAACATCAGATGTCATTTGGCAATTTCATTAACATTAATAAGAACAATCAGTTTGGAAATACCCTAATAGAAAGACAATTAGCATACTGAGACACATTTATTATCATAAGTGAATGCAATATTTATTAGTATTAGCAAATGTAGTATTTATTTTACAAGAAAGGGAATTACAATAAGCATGAAGTCATTACATTGCATAAAAATAGAAATGGGCTTAACATGACAGATCTGGCATTTAACAACCTGAATATTAGTGATGTCTAGCTGGCAGATTTTGGTTTGGCTGTTTTTAAAGGGGCCTTTAGCAAGGCTTTTGCACTATTCTGGATTCAAAGAACTGTCCTGATTTCACAGTTTCAAGATGATTTGATAACTAAGTGTAACTAAGAACAGACATTGTTATTATCCTTTTAAAGTTTTAGTCCAGGCTGGATCTACTCTTAATAGTG
Source organism: Tinamus guttatus (assembly GCF_059628265.1). Classification (NCBI taxonomy): domain Eukaryota; kingdom Metazoa; phylum Chordata; class Aves; order Tinamiformes; family Tinamidae; genus Tinamus; species Tinamus guttatus. Next base: position 257,912 of record NW_028288556.1, on the reverse strand, counting down.
TCATTGAGACATGCCTCAAGTTGAAAAGGCTGCCCTCTTCTGTGAAATGTTTGGGATTTTTTTTAGCTTCCAAAAGATTTGCAACTGTTTACGTAGGGTTTCAACTGATTAAACGAATTTGCAGGAAGGGACAAACCTGTATATCCCAGGGAAAGTTTTGTTTCAGCATGTGTGTGCTCACATTTGTAAAGCACTATGATACACTTATCGATATATCCACATTTGAAAATCCACTTCCACGTATATTACTGGCTATACAAGAAATATCAAAGGGAATATGATATTTGTTATGGTGGTCTAGTTAACTGATAGCAAATAGGGCTGTTCAGTAAGGAGGACATGGTGTGGGGATTTTGCTTCCCTAGATGTGCAGGGGACCAACTACAGCAGCTTCTGTGGCTGTCATTACTTTGCCCCAGTTTGCTCATTTAGGAAGCTACAGTTTTGCAATGCTACTTTTGAGATCTGTTGATGAAATTATTATAGAAGAAAAAAACTTTATATCACTCTGCTAACAGTACCGTTCTTGCTGCTCTGGAAATTTTCACTGTTAGTATTTACTCAGAACCAACTCCTAGTACTCTTATTAGGATAAGGTCATTTAAGACAAAGAGAACAGAACAGGGTTTTTCCCTAATTAAATATTTACCACTAACATCTGCGACTGTGGTGTAGCTCCTGTTGTGTCTCTTCTTAAAGCCTATTTCAGATAAATCATATCTTCACTTCGGATCCTTAAAATGGAGAAATTCTTCTGCGGTGGAATTTTAAAATTCATATACAACTGAAAGCAAATTTTTTTAATGGCTCCTTTAAATACACCAGATTTATGTTCAGGAGTATAAAGAGAATATTGTCTTTCATGGAAACCCGTCACTTGTTCTTCATTGGTCTTCTTGAAATAGAGATATATCCTGATAATATATTAAACTGAAAATAAGTAGGTCTTGTTTCTTGGGTAGGTATGAATGTTTATGATCAATATAAAGTGAATGATACACACATGAAGCACATAATTATATACAGCAAAACACATAATTACTCACAGAAATTTGGAAAGAGAGAAGAGTTTGATAATGTATATCTTCTATTCTCTAAAATGCACACAAAATAATTTAGGATGCTACTTGTACTGCTTCAAGTAAAAAACATGAAATTAAATACATTTATCTATATTTTAACTCTAGTAGGCACTTTAACTCTAGTAGGCTGCAGCTTTTGATGCGAAAGCTCCTATTTGAGAAGCAGAAGATGATCTCATATTAACATTTAGCAGGAGCTTTTCAAATCAGGTATTCTACAGAGTAATGGCATTTGCCTTTTTTTAAAGGGTTATTAGCACTAATTTATTTAATACTTTGGGCTTGTTTGTGTGCCATCATTAAAAACAAAGTGGAGCTGTAAGATAAACAACTTTCTCATGCCTGAGTGAGTTCTCAGTTTTAATTGTGAAAGAAACTCTGTTAATAACTAGACCATTCATCTTTAGTAGAATATTTTAAAGCCCAGGGCATTAGAGCAAAAGAATTATCATAAATTTTATCAGAACACAAAAAAATGTTTTTTTCTTTTTTAGCAAAAATTAACATTGATCAACCAGAAAAGGACAGCATAATCTTGATATGAATCCAAACTACAGTATTGAGCATCAAAAAAATCACTGATTATTCTGTGTATAAGCCCATATTTCATGGGCAATGAGGACTGGGTGTAAGAAATGAGCCTCCTCTTTTCTGGGAGTACAGAATGCTGAGTGTCCACGGAAACCAAACAATTTCTCTAAGAAAGGATTTTGTTTTGTAAATGATTTTCTAAAACCACCATCATTCTGTGGCATTCAATTCAAAGAGGATTCTTGGGAGAAGGTTAATTTCTAACATTGTTTCTTGTAATTTAAATACCATTTTGTCAGAAATAATAATGAACATGTTCAGAAACTGTCAGTGGATGTATGCTGCACTAAATAAAAAATGTCAGACCTGTCCATAAACTCTCTACTGGTTACACACGAAAGAAGACCTATTCCCTACTGTTACACCAAATTGTTATGCATTATTGTCCTTCAGCTGATTGTGGCTAAAAGCTATTACAAACCATTTAGAAAGTAAGATTCACACAGTCAGTGGGGTAATTACATTTGGTAGGAAAAGATCCCTTGCAAACAAAGAGCAAATAAGGAGCTAAGATGGGCAGAAATTCTATTATTTAGCTTGCAGTGAGTTTGTGGGCGAGAGAACTTACAGGCAGTTGTCAGCTTTATGAAAAGCACTTGAGAACCCCTGTGATTTTTCAGTTTTTATTTCATTTCAGATTTTGATCATGACTAATTCCTTGACAGAGCTACTTTCCTAATTCCCAAAGTACAGTTTGTGTTGGTAAGGTAGTTCATGATTAACCTCTTGTTTTTAAAATATTACTCAAATCTACCACAGGCAAAAAACTTTCAAGGCATTTTTCATGCAAAATATACCATTGCATTCTGTACTTATGATTCCCTGAGAAAATGTGCCCTAAATTAATGTAAGCGGGGGAGAAAAAGAGGAAAAAGTGCACCAGATAGTCTTTGGGGCATGGAAGATTTTCAGTGAACTGAGTTTTTCAAGTTTTCATTTGTATAGCAACACACATTCCTTATTTTGTTACTTTTAAGAAAAGCAGGTACAGGTTAATTTTCATCGTTGTACCTTTAACTGCACATAGCTGCACCCTCCTGAGTTTACTACAGTAGAAAAAGCGGATTTACTTTTTTTCCCCTCCTCGATAATTTGCCCTCTGATTCCCTTTTCACTGAGGAAGGTTTAATAAATAAATAAATAAATAAAAGAAGTCAACAATATTTCAGGTTAGTATGGTAAAGGTTTTTGCAATATTTATGAACCCTGACACCAATAATCACATTCTATGATCATGGCTGACACCTGATCTTGTTGGCAGCAATGTAGAAGTCAAATTTCATTAGGACGCAGATTAAGCTTGTAACATTTCCAGTCTTTGAGAAAGCAACCACACCAGTGAGCAATCTAATCTATGGATATTATCACCACCTAACAGGGCAGGTCTGTGCTGTAATTTGTTCCTTAATTAGACCTGAGCACACAGTTGTGATGCTCCTCATTGTGCCACAGGACAGGCAGCAAATATAAACATTACTTCAGCATAAAAGTGTTTGAATTTTATCAGGAGCATTTTTATACACAAAAGAAATATTTTCCAGACCACACTTCACTGGATATAATGATATTACCAAACATTTCAATTCAGAAATGCTAAGGCCCTGTGGTGAAGTCAGCAGCAGGCAGTCATTCTCTTGCTTGGGCTCCACTGAGTTATCACAAAATGGTGACACCAAACAGAAGCAATGTCACTGTGCACAGAACAAGGGCTCAGCTTCAATGGGAAGCTTTAGCTTTTTCTTTCTTTTTTTTTTTAAAAAAAAAAGACAAAAGAAGTATATACTGACTCCAAACAGACTGGGGAAAAGTGAGTCTGAAAGTTGAGATTTAAGTGTCTCATTCTCAATAAGTAGAATGCGTCCAAGTTTGTCATCTGCGGTATGTTACTGAGACACTGACCTAATGGACACATCCAGGTTGTACATCATCATGAGCAGCAACAGCTTTGCCGCTGATGAATGAAATAAATCTGCAGGCTGTTTCAGTGCCCACAGCATTTTGGCCCTCAGGGGGGACTCGGCTAGTTCAAAGGAACAACACGAGGACTTGAGGACAAGCTTTCACAGAGGACCTGAGCCAATCTCACAGTGTGCTGCCACCACCAAGGGCTGTCTGGCTTTCCCCTGCCCTTACCTGCCAGCCATGCAACCCTGCTGCTGATTAGCTTGGCAGCACGAGCATTTCTGAATGTGCTGAGGCAATTTTAGGCTGCACCACAGGGCTGGGAATGTGGTAGAGTGGAGAAGAAGCTGAATCTCAGCCTGGGGAGTGTGACACACACATTTTGTAGATCAGCTAACCTGCACGGCGTAACCTCAACCTAAGTCTTCATTTAGGCATGTCTTACATTACTCTCATGTCACAGAGGTCTCAAATTCCACCAAAGACAGGAGTACAGACCCCAAATCAATTGTATGTAAATAGCGATGACAAAAGGAAATATATGTCCAAGTGTTTCTGGATAATTTCTTTACCCCCACCCCATCCCAACATACTCTAAGGAAGAACATAGTGGTAAATGAACTTTTCAGGTAGCTGAGCAGAACGGCACATTTATTTTTTTCTCTAAGCTTATACTATGATCATTGCACACAGATTATAATTTGTAATAGCAATGGTCTAAAACTGAACAATTGTTTACTGGGTAGCTAAAAATTAACATAGATTTATCAGTAATGTTTTACGGTAGTTAACTGTGCTTATAGTTGGAGTAAAATTCTAAATTTAAAAAAAAAAAAAAAAAACGGAATTAATTCCTGTAATCAGTGGCTTTGAGCCCTACAGTTCCTTGGAAAGGAGTGAGCAGTAAATGGCAGGTCATGGCTAAATGCCTCCCTGTCTTGCAGGTTTTCCTCTCTCCCCCTAATAAATGTTACCACAGAGAACCGTAATGTGCCTTTTTGCCTTTTTGTTCCATAGGGAAGTTTCTCATAAAAGATAAGAGTAAGGAATACACAGAGATCCCCAATTTTGCAAAGTTTATGCTTGTGGAAAAGAGTTTTCCTCTTTGTCCCAAGAACTTCCATCTTTAAGCTGGGATTCTCAGAGTATCTCTGGACAAGAAAATTCCACACATACCTGGGATGACCATAGCTTTTTTTGTTATTTTTGTTTGTTTGTTTGTTTGTTTGTTCCCCTTTTTCAGTACCAGTCTATAACCTGAAACAGCAAACTACCATCTACTTCCACCCTTGCTTTTTATTAAAGCAACAATAGCTCATAATGAACATAGAAATGAGCAATATCTAGACAATTCAGAACAATCCTTTTCTTAGGCATTTCCAGATGGAAGTCTTGCCAATCCTGCTTTTATTCTTTTGGCTTCTGGAAACAGTTCAGACTTCAAAATTACTCCCAGAATCAATCAATGACTGAGAATTTTCTTCGGCTCAGAAACTGCCACTAACTAATACACAGCACACTTACATATTTAAAATACTACAACCTTTCACGAACAAGTCACACTTCGTAAGTCTTCTATCTTTTCCTTTTTAAGTGTTACTGAGACAGAGATGCCTTCAGATGTACCAGGATTAGAATGAGGGAGAGAGATAGGGGGAAAGCTGATATACATATGTATATATAAAAAAGAAGAAAACAACAGTATCCAGTGCCAGAAACTGCAGTTCTGAGCAAGGATAGCATATGGCATGCATGAATTATTCTGACTGGGAAAGTCGCTGGCTTCTGCAGCTGCAGGGTGCCCTGCAACAGCACAACGACCTTGGAGGGCAGAGCTTAATTGCTTACCTGCTTTGGGCAACAATGAAGAGACCTTTCTCAGCCTAGATTACAGGCATATTTGAACTGCTTAATTAAATGCCTTGCAGCATTTTCTAGAAAGGCAAGTTGCAAGTTCCCAAGTTTTGTAAAGTTAGAAAGACATAACAAAACAAAAATGCTATATAAATGTCAAGATAAATCTTGGGAAGTCCTGTAGTAAGCGATGAAGTGCACATAGTGCTTTGAAAGGAAAATTCTCTATCATCTGTTTTTTCAGATTTGCATGTAGCCATATGTATACAGAAAGATAAAACTGTTGTAAACAGTCAAAAAATGGCATTAGGAGCATGGGAAATGATTATCATTTCTAAAGACCTATTTAATGAGCTTAAAACTGTTAGAAAATCATAACTAGACTTGATCTATTTAGCCACAGACAATGAGGGCCTCAGCTATTCCCCTTCACAATTGCATCAAGATGCCTTTCCAGACAGTTTTGTCCAGTTTTATTTTATTTTTGAAAAAAAAAAAAAGGCATTTCCTCTTCAGTGTAAAAATGCTAAAAAGGGAGACCTTCTGCAAGCTGGTCTTCCTCCTGAGTGCCAGAGACACACAGAGATGCAGGAAGCACCCAATTTCCTTTAAACTGCCCTGGATTTTGAGAGAAGACACACAGAAGACAAAGTATTCTTCTGCATGTACTCAGTGTCTGGGTGCCAGGTGGGCTGGCGGTTCTGGGGAGCTGGTATTGGGGTGGCTGCTGGGGGGCAGCTCAGGGCTAGGCAGCCTGGGTTCGTCCCACCACCCCATGAGGGAGAGGGTACTGCCGGTGGGGAAATGCTGTATTGTGAAACCACCCAATTGGCTTCATTAAATTGGCTTGGGCTGGGGAACCACAACAATCCTGTGTTTTTAACCCGAGGAGGGAAATAAGACCAGAAAGGCAGACAGGGCACTGGAAGAGCCAGGGGCTTTGTAGGCTGAAGTCTTTTGCTTCAAGAAATTCGAACTATAAAGCTGCTATAGATCACAGCTATTATGTTGTTGGCATTTCAGTCACATCAGTTTAAAAAATGTGCCCTACCCAAAGAAGTACTTAAAAGGTGTTTAATTTTAAACACATGAACACTTGCATTGGAGTCAATGGAAGTGCTGAACGTTTACTGTCAAGCGGGTGTTTAAGTCCCTTACATCAGACAGTTGATTTTCCCATTTCTTCATAGTGGATAGCAGAAAATGTCAGTAACTATTTTTTTAAAAAGCTTCAACAACAACAACAAAACAAACTGCATGCTTGAGCTAACACAAAATGAGAGTTTCAGCTGCAAGTGAGATTGCTTGTCTTAGTTTTAACAGACAGAAAACCATCGGATTTTAGTACCATCTAACAATGAATCACTTAGGTCCTTAATATAATATGACTAGAATATATTTCTCAAGCTGACAGTTTTCCCTGAAGACAGAAAAGTAAAATACATAACTGATACTAAGGAAAGAAAGATACATACAGATTTGTTTTTTCAAATGAGCCTTAATGATGCGGCCTTCCCAATTTACAAAGAAAAAAGGTGACAGACAATTTAAAAAAAAATGGCCATGGAGCCACAACTCTCTGTGTAGCCTCAGAATATAAAGCCTTTTTACTAATCCTCAAGATATAAATAAGGTAGAAGCAGTAGAAAACAACTTAAAGGAACAATAATGTGCTTATTTGGTATTCTTACACTAACCTACTATTGCAAAAACATTCTCTGCTGTTTTATGCACCTGTAAGACGAATGTCCAAGAGGTCATTTCCTGCTATTTAGTAGAGAGGCTCCCTGACAGCAACAGAACGACACTGTTCCTCTCAACTAGAGAGAGATAAGGCAGACAAAACTGAGAGAAGGCCTTCCGCTGTCTGTGCAGGGATCTCCTATCTGCTGGCAAGAAGCAAAAGGGGAGAGGTAATGTCTAGCATCAAAGGACACACAAGTGAGGGCAAATTTACTATTTCTTGTGAGTATGTGCCACTGTAAGCCAGAGATAGTATTGAACAAGGGCTGCTAGTGCTGCTTCATAAATCCGACTAATCTGGTTGAGATGTTTTTCCAGGTGTATACGGCAGAAACAGCAAGATTTGGAAGGTTCCTACAGCTTTAAATGAGGCGGTCTAACTTACCTCAGCTGTTGTGCCATTTTAAGAGATTTCCATAAAAAGAGGGCCTGATGATAGCAACGTATGTCTAAGAATGGGAAGAAAATAGAGATTGTTATAAAGGAATCAAGAAAATGACATCTGAAATACCCAGGTTATTAAACTCCCAATTGAAAATGTGGGTTGCAGTTAACAGCTTAGTCTAAACTGTGCTTGGAGGTATATTTATTCTCAATATGTGGGTGGTAGCAAGTATTTCAACATCTTACTCTATAAATAACAGTGAGTAATTACTGCATTTTTCTGTGGCATCCAGAAATGAAGCCCTAGACTAGGCAGTGATATGGTAAAACGGCACAGATCTTACAAGTGCATGTAAAAATGTTCAGCTAGAGAGTGGCAGTGGAAAGAAGCTGAATAATAAACAACCTTAACCAAAGGATAGGTGATCAATTCTGGCTGTTTTCCAGCTGCTCTGTAATAACACAATTTGTAAAACTGTACAAAACTGCTACCACCAGTACCAATTCTGAGTCTAGCAGCAGTTTAAATGCTGGGATAAACTCCTTTTGAAGACCACGCACACATTTAGGGCTCAAGAACTTTTTTCTGTCACTGTCTTCTTTCAAAAGTTGTAAAAATAAAAATTTTCCAATTACTTTAAAAAATGAGTCATCCTGTCATTGTCAAATACATTTCTGGATTCTCAAGAGGAAAAGTTCATTTCCAAGAGTCTTCTGAAAAAATATCTTCACCAAATATCTTCATAATGAAACAAGCTATATTTCTCACGGAAGTCATCAAACGTGACTAACCCAGCCATTTAGAATTTGAACGTGAATCAGAGAGAAAAATGCTAAAGTTAATCTCTATTAATGATGCTGGAAACTGCAGAAGTGGACAGCTGTGATTATTTCTCCTATTTTGAAAGCTATTTACTATTATTTTCGCTGCTGCCCTGCCCTCCTTTCACACTCATTTATTCCACTTTCCTTGTGTAGCTTTTAGGAATAGATCTAGAAAGCCTCAATAGCAGTCAGAGACCCACCGGGGCTCAGGCTGGCAGGGTTGAAACCATCTCTGGTGCCAAAGTTGTACAACTGCCTTCATGACTGCATCTGCGTGAACATACTCTGTCTTGAAGCCAACTACGCCGTTCCCACACCAGGGTTGGGGCATGCTCACCCAGGAGTGGGCTGGCACAGGTTCATTCAGTTCAGTTTGGCAGAACTGGCTTTTAAAATCCATCTCCAACAGGGCCTACTCTCCAGCGAATCCCTGAACTTTTCTGTTCTCACATAGGTCCATGCTTAGTGGCTCCACCAACCTGGTTCGGCTTTGTTTTCAGACCAGCTGTTCCACCCTATGTGTAAGCCTGCTCTTCAGCAGCTCTGTGCACTCAGCTTTCCTCTCCAGCTCTGTGAGCAGACTGGCCAAGGTTCCTTGGTATCGCAGGTCTGCCTCTGTAGACCAGACATGCCTGTCTACACAGATATATGGTCTGACCCTGGGCTAAGTCTTGCTGTGCATCTCAAATATAGTTTGAAAGACCTCTGGTGAGTAGAACCCCACATGCATAAGCATTCAGTTCTCCATATGGATCACCAGGACTTCAGAAATATGGGAAGATCGCACCCTGGAGATATGCCATGGCTCTCTGTAGTGGAGAATGATAACTCACAGACATTTGCCTGTCCTTCTAAGCACATCAGGAGTCAATATATCCATCCATTTCAGATTTGATATCTAAATATTTCAAAAAGACAGTGAGCAGGCCTTGTTATTTTTCTTTTCAAACATAGCCTTTCTTTTCAAACATAGCCAGAAGAAGAAATGGTGGTGAGCTTTTATAGAACTCTATTACCTATACTTGCTTTGTGCACAGCAGCCATCTGAGCTCTGTGGCTTCTCTTTACTGAAGCATCTGTCTGCATGAGTCCGACTGTTGGTATCCCTTCTGTTTGGGTACTTTTGCCTTTTGATGGAGGCAATTAGTGCAGTTTTAAGATGTGAATGTGTTTTTTGCCTTAAATCAACCTCCATGCAAAGGAGAGAATTCTGCTCTTAGAGGTCATATTGCATCTACATTACACTATTTTAGGTATAAACAAAATGTGCTAAAAAGGCAGAAAATAAGACCAAAGCAAAGGAAATGATTGGTATAGTACACTTAATCTGATTGTATGTGTTCAATAGTATTTCAGTGTACAAGGAATCTGACACGTCCAGAGGAACATTTGAACACATGGACCCTGTGGAAAAATAGTCTGAACCTCATGCAGAGACCATTTATCTTCTAATCACCTGCTCCTTGCCTCTAGTTATTAGTAGTCCAAAATCCCCCTGTGCTCAGAAGAGTGCCCACCCCAATTAAGCCAACTGGCTTCCAGATTCTATTTCTATTGCTCCTTAGGGAAGGAATTAGCTCACACTCTCTTCCTGCAGGCATTCGGTTGCTAACTTCAGCTATTGTCATGATCTGCCTAATAAAATCAAAGCATTTTTTATGGGAGAAGGCTTTGCAGTTAGGCAGAGATTAAACATACCTTTTGCAATGTCTCCAAATTCAATTTTCAGATAGCAATTCTTCAGCTCCAGCTCATTCTCTAATAAACGTACTGGACCAAATTAAATCTTTGAATGCACTGTTCAGAACTGGTTTCTTAGTATCATGCATATTAATTATTTTAGTCTTTATGTCAATTCTAAGAAGCCACAGGCTTGACTTTAACTATGCTTCAACACTACACATGCTACAGCAAACATCAATTATCTATAACAGAAAACAGTTTAATCAATATCAGGATCATTCCGCAAACTTAACAAGTGGTGTTTGCAGTAGAAACAGGTACAGCGAAGAACTGAGTAATTCACATTGGAAGCTTTCTTTATGACACAAGAGGATGGGGTATATATCAAGTAACTGTTTATATCTGAAGTGAAAAAATAACCTGGAACTACTTGTAGAGAAGCCACATGACACGAAGACAGCAATTTTGAAATAAAAACAGGTGTAAAAACAGCCTGTAAACTGATAATAAAAACTCAACCAGAAGACCACTCCATGAAGTATGCTTTGGAAGAATAAACCATAATGTAAAGGGAAGACAGGAACTCATCAGTATAATACAGTAAAAAAAAAAGAACTCATGACAAAAAAAAATAGAGGAAAAAAAAAGTGAATATCAAATGAAAAATGGATGTCCATGTATCTAGAACTGTGTTTTCTTATGAAAGAAATCAAGGGAACTAAAGTGAAACATATGAGTTGTTTCTTAATATTCTTCTTTTGTCAATCTTGACATATGAGATTCAAGTCAATATCTATTATCACACAGGATTCAGTGCAGTTACTCTTAATAGCAAAGCAACTATTCATTTTCTTACTAAGCTTACATATGGAGAATCCTTATTAGAGGCTTGTGAGATGTGAAACATGGAAAGACATGTGGATTTACTGGCTTTGTATAGGCTTTGAGTTGGCTCAAAAGCACCCACTTTTGTGTGATGTCTCCTTTTACTGTCTTGTATTTTAGACCTGAATTCACACATCTGAATTCAGAGAATCTCTTCTCTCTGCCTTTAAAGACAAACAGGTTTAGTATGGGGGAGTAATGCCATCTGCCATTCAACGCTAATTCCATAGCTGGGAAAGCACTTGCATGTCACACTGCAGAGTCATTAATTGCATCTGCAGTGTAGTATTCCGTGCTTGGGATACCAGTCTTCTCACAGTGTATGCATGTTTAACTCCTATTAATGTTAATGATGTTAATTTACAAGGAGGAAGCTTGGGCACACTCAGAAGGGACTATGGCACCCTTGGGGTTCCTTCCTCTTTCATCAGTAGTCACGATTTCACATTAGGCACTTTCCAAACGCATAGTTACAACCTGCTCCTAAAAGAACTACTTATTTTTCCTCCTCGACAACTACTGCAATTACATGTTAAACAATAACGCGAAGCAATTAGCTTTCTAAGAGGGGAAAAATAAAGCATTTTCTGTACAGCAACAGAGCACTCCACAGGAACCAATGTCATTTCCCACTGATATCTCATTACTTGTGATTAGGGCCGCTCACATTGAATAGCCCCAGCATGACAACCTGGTAATGCTTGTAATGATAATAATTAATCAACATTTAGCACTTATGAAACACTCCTCATCCATAGATCTCAAAGCATTATAAAAAAGTACAGAAGCAAGCCTGCACAGTGAGCTTAACACCTAGGTTAGGTGAAAATATAGATCTCTTGACCACTTACCTTTGGGAAGCTCTGTCTGTATGGTTGTACCTAGACTGCTAAGTAAAGGAGGGACAAGAACAGCTCTCTGATGATACTGCTTGACAAGCACCAATGTTGCTTTTGGGCTTACCATCTTTGGAACAAATTTATTTTGGAAGAAGCCATTTGGAACAGTTCAAAGCAGACCTGGAGAGAGAAATAACTAAATTCAGTGGATAATTGCAGCCCCACTGCTCTAACACATCCCCTGGTCTCCTTCTGTTTAGTGGTATTGGTGCATCCTTCTTCAATTCTGGTGTCTTTAACTTGGCATAGCTAAGCCTACCTGTCCCTACTGACAATCCCCAGCCTTCAGATAATAACAGACAGCTCATCACTACTGCTAGGTGGAATCAAATCATAAAAGCAAGCAAATCATAAAAAAAAAGTCAAAAAAGCTTCACTAAGGGAAAAAAAATCTGAATATTTCAAACTGTTAAAGGACATTCAGCATCTTAATAAAGTTTCACTTTGGCCTGTAGCGAAATGCAGAGAATTCTGAAGATAATATTAAATTATGAGATAAGAAGTGCTGGTGAAAGTATCTTGTGAATTATTTAGAAAACCAAATGCATCTCAAAATTTCAGGATTTTCTTGCAAGTATTTCAAGAGCAACAGAAGAGATACAATAAAATGAATGTTTACTTGCTATAGTTTGTTTGACTATCTTAATAAAGCAATTAGGCCCAACTTTAAAATCATTAACAAAAAAATGATTTACAAGTTTTGTTGTCTGTTATAACATGTGCTATATGATACTTTTGCTTCATAAAAAAAATGGCAATTCTGTAGTCTTTTGTATTAGACTCCATTTCCCTTGCTGAATTCACAAAAGCAAGGGAAGTATCAGTAATTATTTCTTCTGGTCAATACAGGTGACGTTCAGATGCTTTGTAGCGTTTTCATAGCAAGAAGACTTGGTGAGACTTGCAGGCTTGGCTGGTTTTATGCATGAAGCAAAACCAAAGGAAACACTATAGTATCATCATAGTCATTGATTATGGTAACTGCGACACACGTCAGATCTTCACAGGCAGCAGGGTCGAGAGTAGCACCACACTTCCTATTTACAAACACTGCCTGGCATTAGATTAAATCTTGCTCATAAGATATTCCAAAAAACATTTCAGAAGCCACAGTCATGGTTCTTTTCCTCATGAGGGGAGATTATCAAGCCTGGCTCAGTCAACCTTTATCCATGATACAGGAGAGGGAAACATAAACATTTTCACTATTTTTATGGAGACTGACAGACATCACTTTGGTCTCACAGTTACTTAGAAGTGACCAAAGGGCAGGCCTGGCTGCCAGGGAGCAGATGCTGTACCACTAATTCACCTGTCCTGATCCTTCTACACTGCATAGCACAGTGGCAAGAGATCTTTAAAACTCACTTCATATTGGTGCTTTCACTACTTCACCTTCCTTTCAATAGGAGGTTGTTAAGAGGCGATGGTGAAAAAAAGACAGGAAAAAAATAATCCACACATGAACCAAGAAAATACCTCAAAAATACCTGTCCTCCTGCCTCACAGCTGCCTCCCGGGTAGAAGCCTAGTCACTAGCCCAGCAGGCAGCCCCAGCACTGCGCTGTAGGCAGTCAGGGGAAAGCACGGGGCATGCACGAAGAAAACTTTGCTGTTCGTGTTCCCTGGCTCAGGACTTTGTAAAAGATGTTTTGTTCTTGTTTTCATCAAGAGAAAAATAAACCCCCAATTGTAACTGCAAGGCCATTTAGACACCCCTGTAAATGCTTACGGTTTCAGATACCGGGCATGGTGACAAGAACAGCAGAACTAGCTTTGTGGACTGAAGAAAGAGTTTCCTATTCGACAAAGAGACACCACTGCTTAATATTCTGCTCCAGTGCTTAGACTGCTGTTAGCTCCAGGGGGTCACCATTAACAGTTTTCACACATGGAAGAAAGTACTTTAGATTTCAAAGACTTTTTTTCCTCATTGGTACAAAATAATTGCAGAGTTTCTTTATTTTTCCCTCTTCTTTTGTGAGGAGAAGGTCTCCCTTTTGAGAGGCAGTTGGCATAGGTTGGTATTTATGAGTGGAAGTTAAGAGGAAGATTGGTACCAAAATTTGTAGAATAGTTTATGAAGGTGGGTACTTCTTTACTGTTACCTACAATACTCAATATATAAAATTTTGAAGATTTGCCTATTACTAAAATTGCTCAAATTTAAACTCCTTAATCTTAAGAATGAAAGCCTTCTTATGCAACTTGCTACTCAACTTTGTAATTCTTCTCTGGTCAGCCCAATTAATCTATTTAGTCTTCTGATGTGAATGGGTAATGAAATCCAACTTGTTCTTTATTGTAGATGAGGACTTTTAAAATGCAGGCAAGTGCTGTTAGTTAGAAGAGTGTCTCAGGCTGGAAAAGATTTTGACCAATGTTTTTTGTTGGTGGTGGTGGTGGTGGTGGTTTTTTCCCACATTTTCTTCCAGCACAGCATCCTCCTATTTCACTTTCTGGCTTAACCCATTTTGTTCTGGCAGAGTCACCTGCCTTCCATATAGATGTCTAATAAGAGGAATGGTTGCATTTTAGACATCAGTGAAAAAGAAAACTCTTAAAGTCAGGGCAGTAACAATAACTAAATGTTCAAATTTTGTAAGCCTGAAAAATGATTCAAGAAAACTTATAAAAAATGTTCTTCAAGGCCTTTGGTATTCTAAATACCATTAGTTGGTTTATGTTTCAGCCGGAGCTTGAGAGCAAATTAACCTTTGGTCGTTTTATTTTATGTCAAATATTTAATCCCTTGGGTAATAGGACCTCTGTGGCATTGGATAGTTCTGCTTCAAAATACATTTGCCTTCACAGAATAACTTCTATCCAGTTCTCGAAACTGTGAACATACAGTGCTGTGCATATATTTTGTAAAAAAAAAAATAGAATTTTTATGTATTTTTGAAATCAGGATGAAATAAAACAGAAATATTTATCTTACCAATTGCAAATGTGTATTAAGGAGCAGTTTCTTCAACATGATGGAAACTGACACAATTCAAATTGAATTAAATGAGCTGGTACCTGTTCAGGTTCTAGGGTCTGTGATATAATATAATCTTATTCTTTAATAAGATTAAAGATTCTTTATAATATATTATTTTAAAAACTGTTTTAAACACAATGCCTATTGTCTGTCGTGTTTATTTAAAACAAGTATTCATCTAATTCCTATATCTGATACCCCTACTACCTATGTAAATAAGCAAAAGCATACATAAAACCTCTAAGGCTGCAATATGATAGCCAGAATTGTCAGAGAGATGTGTCACCTCTTTGTTTATTTCCATGTTTTATTGCATTTTAACAACTGATTTCCTCTGGAGGTCTAGCCAGGTTCGTTGCTTGCTTTCTCTTAGTGGAATAAATGATGCTTTACAGGAAACAATCTTTTTAATGTTGGTCTTCCACTTGCACAAGCCTAAGTCACCATTTCCAAATCCCTCCAACCCATTTGACGGAGACCTTCCTTCTGAAAACCTTGTTCTAAAGACTTCACCTGACACAAGAGCTTAATTTTAAAGGATGCTAAAACTCATCTGATGAAGAATCTTGTTACTAAATAAGGATAGCTGATGTGCATAAGTGCATTCATGTGAAGTATGAGCAATGACTCATATTTGCACAAGGTATATTATCGATCTGTATTAGAAAGAAGATAAGGAAGCTGCATTTGAGCGAATGAAAAAGATGTCATTTGGGAGATCTGCATTTAAGATCAGGTCAGTGTTCTTACTTAACTGGCTCTATGTGACTGGGCAAATTAAAGGGAGCTGCCAGCTTTGTGGATAAAAGGCATGAATAACTCACATGGGATGGACATAAAGCCTTGCCAACCCTGATATTGTGGCTATTAGTGCAGCCCTCTATTTTTATTACAGAAATGCATTTTTAAATTAAGAACAACAGCAGCCACAATACTTCACCAGCGGCAACATATCTACATAGGAAAGCTCGTCTGATTTAGCTGCAATCCTGGAAGCTTCACAGTGTTAGTGACATGTTAGTGGCAGTGTCAGCACAGCTACTGAAAGCCCTGGCTTAGGCCATGGAGTAGGTCCTGCACCAAAGGGGATGGCTTGCTGATGGCGCTGTGGCCGCTTGGACCTGGGAGCTGCAGCAACAGGACAGCCGTTGTCTGTCTTGGCCAGTCACCAGCAGCAACTTAAACAGCCTGCCCTTGTTCTTGCCAGGCGCTCACACTCTACAGAGTCCTCTTGTCTCTCCTGATGACCCTCTTTAGTCATGAACCAGATCAGAAATCAGGGACAAGGGCTTAGAAGAACGACTACAAAACTACTCACTTCTATATGGGATTTCCACATTGGCTTTCTGAATTGTAGCAAATACAGAATAAAGCCTAGGTCCTGAAGGGAACTGTAAATTTATGTAGAAGAAAGATCTGGAATATGTGCCAACTAAAGGGTCATTATGCTTTTGGAGAATAGTAGGAAAAGTAAAAAGCAGAAAAACTTCTGTAGATGCTTTTCTAGCATTTTGGGAACTAGTGAGGAGATGAATAAATAAAGTTTTTTGTCATGAAGTGATGCAAATCTGAAACATTTCTAATGAAGATAAAAAAATGACTCAAGTTTGGGCAGTTCTTCATTTTTATGAGCTACTTCATCTCCTTTTTTAACATCCTTGTTTACTTTATATCTTGGTGAAGTCTCATTTCCTCTTTTGTATGCAACTGTAGTCTACTGAATACAAATGAAACAGGAAATTACAAAAGGAGAATTAATATCCATACTCAGCCTCCATTAACTACTCCTACTGCTTCTGTAACATCAAGATTGGCAAAGAATTAGGGAGGATTAATGATCCTTGCAGCTGCATCCCATTCACTAAGGAACTGCTAACTAAGCAATACTGCAATATTACATTTATTACATTTTTACAATATTCCTTTAATCTTTTCCATATGTTCTCCCTCTACCTACAAGATTGTTCAATAATGCACCAATTACTGGGGGGAAATCGCTCTTGTAGCAGATACTGTTCTCCCTCTACTGCAAATACAATAAAACTGTTTGCAAGATAACACTTGTTTTTGTATGGTTGATTGTCATAGCATGCTTAAATATTTATATGTTAGACCAGATCAGGCTGGGTGTATTTTTTGTTTGTGTGTGGAAATACTTAAGCAAAATCCTCAACTATTTTTGTTTTATAGGAAATCAGAAAACATGTTTGTACTATGGAAAACTGCCGGCCTCACTTGTATAAAGTATACTAAAAAGAAAAATATACAAAGCTTAGAACCTGTCCTGCTTAGACATTACTGAGGAGCACAGCTGAGACTCACCAAAGAGCTTTGATGCTGTGTTACTTAATGCTTAATGCCCAGGAATTAGGCAGATACCTTACAGAACACCATCTGAAATCCCTGCACATCTTTTCTGAGAATGTGAGGGTTGCCTAAGTAGCCTCAGCAACTACAGCAGTTTTTTTTTATGAATTGCAGGTAGCAAGTCATATCTTAACCTTATGACTTTGCCTTAATTTGTCCATGCATACAAGCCCCAAATCTAAGTTGTTGTCTTTGGATCTGGACAGGCAACTGTGGCCTCACTCTAATTTTTGAGTCACTGGATCTTGCTGGTAATCCTGTGTAAAGTTATAAATCTAATGCCACTTCAGAAAGGCTGTGGAAGCCTGTAAAATTTCCCTTAGCAAGCAGCCATTTTTGCACTGTGCCAGGGTATCTGTCAGACTTCTCAACAAAAATCAGGACCAGCAGTGATGTCAGGTTTCAAGCCAATGCTTGAAAAAAAAAAAAAAAAAAACGGAAAACAGAAGCTTTAAAATGCTGAAAGTTTGGGGGGGGGGTGTGTTATTTTTCCTAGGGTTACTATCACAGAAAGACATTAAAACTTTATTGCTCACGCTGCTTGGAAGATTTGCTTTTAACAGTGATGAGTTCTATCAGTGGTTATTCAAACTTTAACTTCATCCCTGCTCATGTTACCTCAAATTTGCCTTAAGAAAACACACTGATTACAACATTCCCATTCCATACAGTCAGAACCCTCTTCGTCTTTTCTATACAGGTTATTTTTCCTGCACTCTTCACTCTGCTCCTAGTAATTAAGTAATTAACCTCAGAGGAAAATAGCCTGCAACTGAACAAGAATTGGGCAATCTAAACAGAAAAAGTATTTTAACTCATATAGAGTATAAGACTATCTGTATAAGACTATCTGTAAAACAATATATGTGCAGTTATGTAGAAGTCAAAATAGGCTGACAGATGCAAAATGCTATTCTAATACTTTATTACTTGGCAACTGTGCTGAGTTGTAATAACAGACATTTTAACTTTATGAATGTAACTGGCATCACAAAGATGGGCTTGGGGCTTGTACTCATTATAATGAGTAATTCTCCCAGAGGAATCCGGATATATATATGGAGTTCAATTTATTCATTAGAGTATTGAAATCCTAGGCAAAACTAGGCAAAATCTTGGCTTTACTAAAAGACAGGCCTTATATAAAATCTTATGCAAGGCAGCTAAACACTTCTGAAATGCAGCACTAGCACTGCAAATTACAGTACTAACCATCATATGAGTCTAATAATAATATTGCTCTGAAACAGATGCAAGGAGAGATAAGAGCCTTTAAGACCTTTCATGTTATTAAGAACCACAATGTTACAGAAGTACTATTGCTTGTTGCTCTGCCCAAACATCAAGAAGTATTTTCAGTCTCATTGTAGTATATTGTAAAAAAAAAAAGATAAAGCAGTTCTATGTTTGGTAGACATTTTGAATTACTCTTTTTTTAATATAATCCATATTCTCAATAGATTCTTTGCATATTACTAGAAGTTTTCCAGTCTATGGGACAACTGAATTCCTTTGAATTAAACATTCACCCAGGTACAGCTTCACTGGACACTGGGCCATTCCTAATATATTGCCATATATTAGGAAAAGAGTTTTAAAATAGACTAATTTTTTGATTGGTTCAGTATATTTCAATTCTAGAGTGAGTGACATTTAGTGCTGGAAGGAGTGGTAGAAGAAAGGTCACGCAGTTGAACGGCGATTTTTATCTCTTGTTTCTATTATCATCTATTTGTTGTAAGGAATTAAGATCTTAAGAAAAAAAATGGTAAAACTCTTTTGGTAAAACTCTTGTTCATCCCCAGTTATGGGAGCTTTGTGATCTGAGATATATAGAGTGATCCCAATAATGGAAATGTCCATGGAATTCATGCTTTGGACTACAGAAAACCACTATTTATGCTTTCTAACATATATATAGTCACACAGTTTAAAAGCTCATTTTCTTGCTGAAAGAATTCCAACGACTAGGAAATGTGGCTTCCCTCTGGGACAATTGAACAAGTAATCAAATTCTGTATTTTTATTGATTTATTCTGAATGTTTAGAGATTTCACAATAGTATTTTAGTTTTCAAGTTAAGCCATAAGCACAGAAACATCTCTGAAATATTCCCAAACACAATTCTAATTAAGTGGCTTAGATTCACAACACCCAGAAATAAAGAAGATAATGTCAATAGTCCTGTCTTGACTTCATTCTGAAAAGAGTAATTAAAACGTTTTAAATAAAATACTAACTAAAAATCCACTGTGTTGTGTTTTCTTGAGTAGCAATTCCATAGGGATGGACTTCTTTTCAGGTAGTAGTGTAACCTTTGTGAATTGATCTTTACAAACAGCTTGCAACTGTGTTCAAGCTAATGTGAAAGGAAGGCCAAATGCAAAGGTAGAGCACCAGAGTCAAAACCTGAGGACCATCAACCCAAATCCCATGGGATTCAGTGAGGAATCTCATCAAGACCAGATGACTACAAAAAAGATTAAGTCCAAGAGCACTAGAAATCCTACAGGTGCATCAATTTTGCAGGCTAAATCTGAAGAGAGCCCAATCAACAAAAAGAGCTGAGCATCTGCCCTTCTGAATGCAGGTCCCTTTGAAACATCTCAAGCTAGGTCATTCTCCAAAAGCTTTAAAAAAAATCTGGGTTCTAAAAGGTTTCAGTTGTACTAGATGTTGCTACAATGCATATTTTAATATTCCATATAATTAATCATTTGTAGGGCAAGAAATATTCTTTCTCTGTCGCTCCTGGCTGTCTTTCCAATGTGCAGTCTCCCACAGTGAGTGGCTCTGCAAACATCCTAAATTCCCAGCTAAACTTCATTTTCAGAACCACATTCACTGAATGGATTAGAAAGGGGCCCAAATTAAAGCTCTGTCGGAAGTGTCTCCTGATTGTGGCAAGCTCACGTTCGTCTCTCAACACAAACACGTTCGTCATTATATTTCAGCATATTTTGCAGTATTTCCTTTCACTGGCAATTTCCTGCATTTCCTAGTGTACTGTAAGCAATTTTGCTTTGTTTTCTGCTGCAGCTCAATCAGAATCTTCCTTGCTTTAGCAGGCTGTTAAAATAATCACATTGTATATGCTACCTGCCACTTCATTTAATATGAACTTTACTTGATATACCCTCAGGGTGTATGATGAGTAAGGCAAAACTATAAGTTTACAATGCACAAAACAAAAGGAAGCACAATCACATTCTCGAAGTAGTTAGCACCATTCTTTGATAGCTGCAAACCAGTACTCAAGGACAGGGAATAAAACTGAAGTCTGTAAAATTTTCCAACTGACAGAAATCAGTATGAATCCACAATATCCTTTAATGCAATAACTTTACTTATTATGCAGTACGTTTTCTGATACCACATGGCAGTGACACAAAACCATCAGTTACCTGGTTTTCTGAAGTTAACACCACAATATTTCCATTATCAGAATATGTCATTTCTTACTGCCATTAAATCCATCTGGTTCAGTACTCAGTAACATGTGAAGGAGAGGAACATACATCCATAGGCCTCACATCAATAACTTTGTGCATTCTCATAGCAGAAGAGTAAATATCTGAGGAGCTTTTAATGGGCCTTTGTACAGTTTGTTTGTATGAATGAGTATCATTCAGTGTGGGTGAAGTGTGACCCTGCGAGCCGGCAAGGCCACTTTTTGAGCTCCTGCAGCGAGGAACAGGAGGTAACAAGTGCCTTCACAGGTAGTTCTAGGAGACAGCACTGGTGAGAACACTGCTGCTCCATCAGCACCCACTGCTTTTAAGAAAATAGAAATCCATTCCCCAGTTTGGATATAATATCTAAAAACTTTTCAAGATGAGGAGTGATATATTGCTGCAAAACGGTACGGTAATATGTTGGATGAAGACTAAAGAGCCAGAGATAACATCATTTCTTACAAATTAAGACTAGCGGGACCAAGGTAGCTACTGTTACTTGAATGGAACTCTCAAAAAGCACCAAAAAATCTGCCTATCCTTTGCAGCGGCAAGACCGCTCAGTCTTAGCCAGTTAAGGTTTCTTAAGTACCACGTTCCAGTTATACTGTGAGGCAGCCAAACTATAAGAGTCCCAGTGCTTATCTACTTACATTGCGAGCTGTTGGTCCAGTTGCTCAAATCATTCCTTATAGATGATGGGCAAATACTTCTTTTTTCAGCAGATTATTTAACCCATAAAACCTTATGCTCTTTTTAAACCACACAGATGTGTTGAAGTACTTTTCCCTTCTCCCTCTGCAAGTCTACTTTTTCTAAGACTAATGTTGGCGCTTGCTCTCTCTTCAAATAATTCATTTCATTAGTTATTTCATTTTATCTTTTTGTCAATTTTAACATCCTTTGTTTTTCTCTAAAACACTCTACCTTCTTCAAAATGCAGAAGTCAGGTCCCTGCTGCAGAACAGTATGTATCATCTGGTAGAGTGCAAAGAACTGGAGTCTGTTTTAATACATTAGACATGAAGGCATGTACATAAGGATAAAGCAAATGGGACACACAGGATAAATGAACCCTATGTTGGGAAGAAATGACTCAAAATCACACTGGGATCATCTAGGTCTGACAAATCAAACAGGTAATATCAAGCCAGAGTTGTACTGCTGTTATGACCTAAGTGCTTGAGAAGGATCTGAAAAACAAGTAATGAGATGTCATTTCTAAGGAATATTCCAGCGTTGGAGGTGAAAGGGGAATAGGTTATGAAGTAAAGTTTAATGGGAAACCATGAGGCACTGCCAAATCTGCCTTTAATTGAAATACTATCAGCGGATCAAAGCGAGTTTCAGGCAGTGCCAGTGTCCTCCAGCTTTGATCCGGCAGTGTAATAAATACCCACCAAGCAAACATCACTGTTTGCCAAATGAGTATCAAAGCAGGGAAGCGAAGAGGCCAAGCAGACACTTCAAGACTGCACTTGCTATGTATCAGCATGATACAGCAGTAAGTATCATCATGATGAAGATGTGCAAAGGGGAAAAGGTTAAGGGGAAGAGAGTGAAAAATGAGAAAAAAAGCAGAAGAATCTTTTGTCCTGAGGCCAGTCACACTTCATTTCATGCACAGTCCTGACCTTGCCATTCAACATGAAACCTCTTTCATAAGTGGGTCTGTCCAAAAGCAGTTGTGTGACTCCATAGTCATGTGCCAATGACTTTATATTGACTTTGCTCAATTCACAACAAAGAATTTGTGCCTCACCATCTGTTTCAAATTCAACCTTGGGCATAAAGGTCAGGCTGGAGAGGGTTCAGATTACTGCCACACCTACACTTGTACAGCCTATCACCTTCAAATTATGTTCATATGTCTTTGCTCAGATGCTGCTGACTGATTTTGTAAAGGATCAGATCTGCCTGTAGTTAGCCAGAAGGAATTGATTCTAGCTCACTCCCCCTTATGTTGCATCTTCTGGAGAAACATGAGTACAATGTAAAAAAGAAAATTATATGAGACAGCACACATACATGCAAGAGCATTTAAGCTGAGATACATTTACGCAGGCATTCCTTGGATCACACTTATTTTCTAGTAATTGTGTTTGCAATAGCTTTTTCCTGTGCAGCATCGTCCTATTTGTTAAATGTTGTTTAACAATGATGTAGAGAACTAGCATATCTTTTCTCTGAAATGAATCTCCACAATCTTTTTGTTGCATGTGTGTATTTGTATTTCTGTCTTCTTTCTAATATTTTTTTTGGATTACTGAAAACACTTATGCCACCAGAATTCAAAAGAGAACAAAGTAATCTAAAAATATTTATTTCTCTATTATAAGGAAAGAGGCATATTTTCTGAATGAAGAAATAAATGAAAAAAGAACCAAAATTATTGAAAAAGCAAAATACTCTCATGTTTCCTTATATATAAACTACACAAGGTTTTATTATTTTATACTGGTGTCACAGAATTGTAATTACTTGTATTTGGAAAGTGTCTTGAGAGCTTCTGGGGGAAAGGTCATTTATTTGAACTAAGCTTATTGATATGGTTTAAGAATTAAAATCACTTTCATTGCATAACTACTGAATTTTTTAATGGAAGGAGTATTTTTGGATATTGCCTGTCTTTTTTTACTTGAAAGAATTCAGTAGAAGTTGTTGCTTATGCAAACACTGGTTACGTACTGCATGAGGAACTTGAAATTTGCATCATTGTTGAAATATTGTCATAAATATAAGAATAATTTTAATTTCAGACTGCAATAAATCAAAGAGTGATACTGACTCTGCCTAGGATGGCTGACAGCATTTCTTTGGCTCTGCCCAATCTGTGAAGCAGCAACAGAAAATGGACATTTTCTTATGATCCTATCCTAAGCTGGCCAGAGCTTTATGACAGACCTGCCTGCGTCTTTTCCTTAATATGCACTCACCATAACATTTTTGAATTCATGTTTCATTAGAACAGGGAACCTGGACTAAAGAGAGTTCTATACCTGCCCAGTAGAACAAATTAATAGGGTTTCTAAGCAAATCTCTTCTGTGCCCAGTTTCTCCAGGAAAAAAAATATTTTTCTGTCATTTCCAGCGCTGGCCAGAATTCTTATCTACTCCCTCTTCCTCGCAGGTAATCGGGACTGGTTTTTCAAATTGCTTGTAGGCTGTGT
This sequence comes from Tinamus guttatus, assembly GCF_059628265.1. Lineage (NCBI taxonomy): Eukaryota > Metazoa > Chordata > Aves > Tinamiformes > Tinamidae > Tinamus > Tinamus guttatus. The sequence goes on along the minus strand of NW_028288556.1, from coordinate 234,086 downwards.
CTTTCTCTACGTGCCTTGACTCTGTGTGCCAGAAAGCTGCTCCGCATGGAAAACATGGAGCTGCTCACAGAGTTGTTCCAGCTGGCCCAAGGTGCAGTAGCCTAGAGGGGAACAGCAGCTAAAGAAACACCTAAACATTGTGTGCGCCAACATATATATTTTGCAATGTATGTCTGGAAATTCAGATTTGTATAAGATTTGCTGAATCCCAGTACTTCAAGAGTTGGTCCACCTGCAGAAACATAATATTCCAGTGCACTTAAGACTGTAGCTGATCCTTTGATGTATGTTCAAGTGATTTGCATATTTCTCTACTACAAACTTTAAATGACATCAATCAAAGCCGACAACCTAAAAACACTACCACTGAAGCACTTAAAATCCATAATGCTCTCATTTACCATGCCTCAGCAGACCCTCTATCTGTTTGTGATTGAAGGATGGTGATATAGCTCTTTTATTCTTGTCTGAACAGCCAATGCATTATGGTAGGGCGAACAGAATATGATTAAGGTGGTTAAAAATATAACAGCATGTAGTAGGACAAACACATCTAAACTGATCAAACTGACCATTATCAAATGGGGTAGGAAAAATAAATTAGAGGCTTTCAGCGTCCCATTCAGATTTTCTGATTATGTTTGTTTTTGCAATGTCATCTTGCTATCCCCTGTTACATTTCTGAGTTCTGAAGGAACTCATTTGGTCTCTGAAACATGAAAGGCAGTCACATCAGTCACGTTGAGGAAAAAATAGAGGGCTTACGCATAAAATCAGAGTTTGGAAAGAGTAAACACTGTCCTTTAGCAAGAGTGTCCTTGGGAAGAGTGTTCCCTGGCTGTTCTGTCAACACAGAAGGGGGCTGAAATGAAGTCCTCTGGAAGCAGCTGATTTCTGTCGCACACCTACTTTGGAAAGTTCTCCAGTTACAACCGGATAAACTGTGATGGGTGTTAAAGATGCCTGGTCAAGGCAGTTCTGCTGCCCTTCTGCTGCACACTGGTCCTCTGCAGGCAGAAACACACAGACTTGCTGCTAAACATGGAAGACTGTTCAGGGTGCTGAGAGTTAAGAAATGTATCAACTGAACTAAACCATGAAGGAGGAGACTAGGTCCTGGACATAAATGAAAATGACCTTGAAGGGGGAAGGCATGCAGAAGTGAAGGCCCAAGCATTAAAATAAGCTTAAGGATGAGTCAGCTGTGATGATGTATGTTGGCCAAGACACAGTGAATCTACACAGGAAGTGTGGGACACCATGAAAAAATAAACTCTTGGTGGTACAAATTAAAAATGAACTGCAGCTAAAGACAAGGACATTTAACGTCTTACACATTTTTGTATGTTAACACCCTATGGTTCAGATCCCAACAAAGACCTTTTAAGTGTGAGCTATTTATGTCCAGAGGAGCATTCTCAATAGGTAAAACTGAATGTAAAGCTGAGTCCTTGCAGGATCATTGCCTTTAAGAAAAAAAAATCTGAATATTAATATTTAACTGAAATAAAGCAAAATTGGAATAACTATTATATGATTTTGTGATGCATTGAGGTACCAATTTGCTTTATTATCAAGCTATTTAGTATCAATGACTATTGCTATATTGATTTTCCATTCTCTGCATTGCTTCAGCAGCAGGACAGGTTGATTATTGATGTATACTGTGCAATGGAAGTCTGAATAAGATGGTTTATTTTGAGTCAAGAGTCCAACAAGAAAGTGGGAGTAGAGCTGAAGACTGCAATGGTGGTTCATTATCTACCATTCCTAGATGGCTGCAGTTTGAAGATTTGCTTCTATTTCAGAAATGCTGAAACTGAAGGCGTGTCTGTAATCAAAATTCCTTTGAATATTTATACTGCATTTATACTGCGTTCCTTGAGTTTCAAGGCAATCCATCAGATTTAGTCTGAATTTAAATTTCCAGTACAGATCTTACTTGAATATGGGATTTTTGTTTTAAATGTATTTTATCCTTCTTAACAGGCAAGACTAATATTGTTTTTTTATGTTCTTTCAATTGAACATGATTTCGCTTTCTGGGCAAAATTTATTATGAGCAGTCTGTGTTTTAAGTAAAGTTAGTGGAACCCAAATATGAATAAATGTCAAAATGTTTCAAATTAACTTCCTTTCTTTCCTCTGCTGATATTTTTCTAAGTGAAGTCTCTGTTGTGCTACCATATCATCAGGTTTGTGCAAAAATTTAACCTAGGAGTACTGAGATTAAGAACGAAGTACTTAGTGATTCGTATGTAACAAAAATTGAAATGAGAAATTATTTAATTCCCAGTAATTCTGTCACATTCCACAGATAAGATGGTAAAGCTGAAAACATATAGGAGGGAGAAGCCTTTGCCTTTCTTTTTTTTGTGGACACGAGAGTAAGAATCTTTGTCCTCATGGACTAATCTCTCCCTAACTTTCAATCCCATTTCAGAACCATAGTCATGTGGCAGACACAAGAAGAAACATAGCTTTCTGCCTTTATCCACCACTGCTGAAGATGATTTATTGTGCGGAAAAGCTAGGCTCACAGACAGCACAAGTGATGAAAAACTACAGTTTATGGCCATGCCGTTGTCCCAGATTTCCTGAATGCATTGTACTGCAGAGATAGATTTGCCCCAAAGAAAATAAATGAAGACAGAAGAGCAGTTTTACCTCAGACTTTCAATACATTATCAGAAAATGCAATGTCAGTCTAATAAAAAAGTCAGGAATATAAAACGTTTAAACTTGTTTGTATAAAGATAGAACCTTCATGCTCTTTGTTACATTTAGACACAACACTCTCTTTCATGCCCTCCTTATTTCAGCTTCTCAAACCTTTTCATTAAGACACCTCATAAATTAAATCTGCCAGTATTTTCAGGTGTGAATTTGCCAGTAGCAGCTGTTGCACTTAGTAAAGGGTTACAAATTAGAATTGGCTAGAAGTTATGAAAAACTGTTTAATTTAGAGTGTTAAACTGAATCATGAAGCACAGGCTCCCAAAATGGCCAGCAAATGCTGTCTTCTCTCTCATGAAATACATATGTCGTCAGGAAGCCCAGAGAGACACATGTCACTGTGCAGATTTTGCTCTCCATCAGTGTCAGAGTCAACTATTAGTGACTACAACTGTATGTTTTATTATTACATGATTTGAACAGAGCTCTTAAAAATTGGTAGTGACTGTAAAAGGCAGAACTGAGAAATCATGAACATCACAGCGCTCCAGTAAGCCGGACTTGAAAAGTTAGCAACAACTTAAACCAGTTGCCAGCAGTGGGCAAATCACCCCATCACTCCCATTCATTCTCCTCTCTCAAGCCATTTGCATTCTGACATCTATCCTACTTCTGAGCATGGTGATACACAGCCATATGCAGAATCACATGCAACATGATTTACAAAAACATGCACGTGTATATGAAGTATACAAACATGTATATTGTGCATAGCAAACTAGAGATATGAGAAGCAAAAATTAAGCTGCTGATGTTTGGAAGAAGAAATATATAGAAAGAGGCTAAACAAGGTGCTTAATGATGTGATAGCATATTTCTTGCACTGTTTGTTCTGTGTATAAAGGCAGGCAAGCTTAGTTCAAAGTTCACATGGTTTGCTTCAGAACAAATATGCACCTAGAAAACACAGATAAAGAACTGGTTAATGAACTTCTACAAGTGCATGCTGTTTCTGTAGGGGAAAAAAAGAAAATCCTGTGTCACCACCATTATGCACACCTAATTGCCTCAAAGTTACTCATTATTAAATGAAAAAAAAAAAAGGAAGAAAAATCTTCAGCTTTTCCAGAAGAAAAAATTGCTTTTCTAAGTGCTCAGTTTGAAACCTCCTGGAATTGTTTTGTCAGAAATGTGGATAGTTCATTTAGGGTTTTGCTGGCATTACAGTATGAAAGTATTTCATATCTGCTGTTTCTGAATTGTTATTTTGTTATTATTTTCATTGCCTTTATCACGAAAAAGCTGATTATTATTTAAGATATGCGTCCTTTAAAAACCTGTTAGTGCTTCCATAGGCATGAGGAGGGAGCAGCAAGATACACAGTCTGAATCAAGCAAAGAGAGAATAGGATGGGATGCAGTGATTCCTTCCTTGTGATTTATTAGTGCAGAAAATACTTCATGGATAAAACCAGTGCAAGTTCTGAGCATTGCTGGCCAAGTATCAAACCATGAAGGCCAGCATGCACAGCAGCTGAGGTTATTTTTGTGTATGCTCATATAGTCTTGAAATTCAGATAATTTAGGGCTATCAAATTGTGCATTAGCTAAGCCATGTAACTGCATAGCTTGATTTTCGTTACAAGCACTGCTCTCCTTTTGTTGACCACCCTCAAACTTTATTATTAGAAGTTTTTCTATCATCTCTTTAGACTACAATTATTTTCAATGATAGGGCAAATAGAATGGTCCCCAGCACAGGGGCACCTCCATGTCTACCTGGGAGCTAATGCCAGGCAAATACAAATAAAACAATTAATAGTAAATGATGGGGAAATTTGTCGCATATTCAATCATGATACTAAAAAAATTGGTCAGAGACTGAAACTGAAAAAGAAAACAATGAAAAATCTTATTATTTTAATATGCTTATATCTAATTCTATCATTAAAATTATATTCAGAGGAGCTGGGACACTGACATACCTGACCTGAGTAATCCACTTGCTAGAGAACAGCAGTGTTAACATGAGGCAGCCTGTGGGTCTGACAGCACCTCCCTCTACAGGGTTCTCATGGTGTGCCAGGTTTCAAAATTGCCTCCATAAGCTTTAATTCTGAAACATATTCTTCCTCCTTAAAGGTATCACAGAAAATTAACATATGGCATTTTGAAGCGAGGGCATCTTTCAGGCATTTATCCAAAATGTAAGGGGGAAAGGGGATAATCAGCAGGATCACTTGGACTATTATATTAATGCTGGTGAAACATTTTCTTTCAGTCTGCTTTGGGGATTTTTTTTTTCAGTTTTAATTAAAAAGCTATGCTTTGGAATGATAAATTAGGTATGAAAAAATACAAGAGTATGAGTATGATCAATGAAAATTTACTTGCCTTCCCCAAAACACAGCCAGGAGATCTTTCAGTCCAGTCACACTTTGCAAATCCGAAATGCACGTAGAGCTCCCCACCTAATCTACAAATACATTTCCAATGCTATGTGCTCCAACCATAGAACCGTATTTAGAAATTACTATTTGATACTGGTGTATTTCCTTACTCTAAAGATAACTGACTCAGTTATGACTGCCCCGCTGCTCAAAAAAGTCCAAATATATAAGGAGCTTGGTAACTTCCTTCATGAGTTTGTATGACCTGCTTGCCTAAAATAGGAGGGTAAGCAGACTTGGTAATGCAAGAAATCTTTCTCTGTGCTATGTCTCTAAGTGTTTAAGCTCTCTGGCTCTTTTAAAACTTTCAGAAATGCTTACATTTATATGGATGGCCCTCTGCAGCATTCCTGTATAAGAGTTTTAAGTGTTGCATAATGGTTTGTTTACCAAGTGACATCACAGTCACACCATAACTTACCGACGCGAAGACTGCTTCCCAAAACCGATAAATTTAGCCGAAGCACATCCTGAGGTGGGTTGGAAAACAAGTGTTGCTGTCATTTTGCTGCCAAGGCAGAGCAGACCTAACCGTGGCCTCCAAGGTGTAGCTGAGACACCAGTCCCAGCATTGCTTGCGGGATTCAAATAGCTCCATCAGTTCCCTCTTTTTCTCTCCAAATTTATCCAGAGCAAGAAGCATTAGAAATTTAATTTTTGCATTTGCTAGTGAAAATCGAAAGAGCATACAGCACGGGTCACTGCCTGACCCCAGACTGCCTCTCTACACCATGTGGGGCTGCTGGTCCCTAAGTGGCCACCCCTGCCCTTGAGAGGAGGAAGTGTTGTAGAGCCTCCAACTCAGTGAAAGCAGATGTATTAGCCTCTTGCCTTCTAAAGTTTCAAAAATGAGAAAAACACAGCTCAGCACACGAGAGCAGCTCGCAGTTGACTTCACAGTTTTTTGCACAGGAAACAGAATGCAATTCATGAGAGAAGACTGAGTGCATGTCATTTGTAGCAACCCAGCTCTCCCAGCTGCCGCTTGCCTGAGGCTGGTTTCTGAGGGTACTTTGTGGAGCATCATGCCAGGGCATGGGCCATGTTAGGTGTATTTAATAGGAGAGCCTGAAGAGTTACTGCTGATGCACGCTCATGAGAGTGGTTTTCCCTGTATGCCCGTGAGCCCTGAGGGCAACGCCTATGGAAATGCAAAAGGACTCGGGCTGTCTTGGCACTGGAGCATACACTGTGCAGCAAGACGTTAATGGGAAGGCAAGAGCTGACTCTTCCACAATGAATCACGCCCCATCCCGCCAGATAATCCTGCATCTCTACTAATCAATTTAAAATGAATTCCTTGTTTGACAGATACAAGTATGTCTTGGAAAAAAAACAGAGAAGGAAAGAGAAAATTCTGAATTCTAGTCATGACATAAATCTTTTAAAATGTTTGCTGTTTTCTTCATTAATTCTGAGCTGACTCTTCAGATGAAGTCCATTTGGAAATATAATTTCATCCTTCTAATGGAAAACAATGTGAAACTCACCAGTAATGTGTTAAGTAGTTCCAGGTATAGAAAATTAATTGCATAAACATTTGTCTCTGTAAACAAATTTGGTTTATGAAGTAAGTACTTCACACTAAATGTTCACATATTAGGATGAAAATAAAGGCAAATGGTGAGAATAGTAAGAAAGGTGGTGAATAAGGACAGTCAAAAGGAGATGAAGGCATGACAGAGGATTACTGGGTAGATGTGATAATGTGAGGTAATAAACAATGCTGGTGAGAACTTATTCCAATGTGAAAATGATAAGAGTTATGGAGATTTCGTCTGATAGAAATGGATAGAAGCTGTGGGCATAGGATCCAGTCAGAGACTAGGTCTAAACAATGAGTTGTTTAGCAAAGATATTAAGCTCAATCAGAAAAATCTTAAGTAGGTAGAGCCCATAGTTGGTCTCATTCTCCAAAATGAGTAAATTTTACAATAAACCACATTTTTGTGTTTTTAATATAATTTTGTTTATAATTACATACATCTGCTTTTGAAAACCACATGTAGACAATACTGCTCTTTATGCTAGACCTTTTTAAAAAGCAGCCTCTAGCAAATTTTGTAGACTGCCAGATTGCTGTAGATGCAACTATCTAAAATACCTTCTAAATGAAATCCTTTATAGCAGCACTGCAACCCCAAATATTTCCTTTCATTAAGCAAACAAACAAGCAAAGGAGAAGGAGAAGATCCAATTCTCTTATCTTACCGGGCTAAATCAAGAGTATCTCCAGGAGAATCCGCAGAATTTCACTTATGCAAAACTGAGAGTATCATGTTTTCAGTCTTCGGCTGTTACGCAGTTATGAGGATCATTTCATTTCGGTGTGAAATTGTTCAGTGATAATTTTGCTGGTGTACTCTGGGAGGCTACGAGGCTAAGCACTGTGTACAGTAAGTATTCATTTCAGTGGAGTAGAAGGCAGAGGGGCAACATGTCATTTCCAGTTTTTAAAACCAGAAAAGCTCTTTTCAACAGGATTAGGAAAAATACATTTCTCACATCCAGAAGTCTCCAGAGCACATCAAGCTCCCTAATTTAAAAATTCTCCAACATACCTTAAGCTCAAACTAGTAACTTAAGAGCCATAAATTTTGTTTTCGTTTCAGGAAACTTTTTCAAGGTCGTAAAAGTATTAATAGAAAGATGTGCTGTAAAACGAAAATGAAATATTTTGGAATTAGATAAATATTAATGTAAATAATACCAGACACTTGACCTGAGTGTGTTGTTTGTTTTTAGAATCCATCCTTTATGTTTCCTGTTCTGCCAAAGAATTGCCATATCATTGCATGGTTTGACCAATAAACCACAGGGACTGAATAATTTCACCATGTTAATTTGAATGCAGTGCATTCTCTGATACGCCTGCATCTTTCAGCAAGTTGCATGCCGCCCACTAGACTTCAGCTGTCCAAATAAATCTGAGTAAACATCCCAACCCACATAAACAATGATGCACATGTACAGGCTTTGCAGTCATTTCTACATGGTAGCACAGTTTCTGAAGTTGTTAGGAAAGTTTTACTCTCCAGGGTCCATCTAGAATATTTCTCCTTGTCATCTCCAGAGCTCCTTTTCTAAGTTTACTGCTTTGCTGTCTTCCTGATGTGAAATTTACATGGAACTACCCGAAAGTGGAGATCACAGTAGAAATTACAAAAATTGCTTTATTCCCTTGAGTCAAAACAATTTGGAATATTATTCGAGATGAACATAACTCCCTGGTTGATGCATATTATGTGTGTCCTGAAATACCTGACTCATAGAAGGCATAAAGCTGTTACACCCTCTATTTAATTCAAGTGGCGAAAGTGTGCTATCAGTTCCCTAGGTCCCTTTGTTCAACCTGTAGCGTTCAGCAATGTGATGACTGTCACAGAGAGTGGGACTCTTGACAGCAGATGGTACGAGCCTAGGCATACAAGACTCGGGAGCTGCATAGGATCTGACAATCTTTACCCACTGGTAACTACTTGCAGATGTGGCTTCTGCATCCCTCTTCATTCACAGAGGTACAGTTTTGCTCTAGAGCCAAGAGCTATTTAACATTAGCTGCACGTACTGATAGCTCTGGATGGCTTGGGTTTGGTCTCTGTGACTATCAAGATAATATAGCTAAAATACGAACATGTTCAGCTACTTAGTGACATCGGTTCTTCATCCCTTAGCACTTAGGAAGGAGAGCCCAAAGACTTATGTTTGACAGTCATAGTCAAGCCAACATCTGTTTAGACATTCAAATAGATACAGAATGGGATATCTCAGGCATATAATAACAAACCCAACATTTGAGCTCTAAATTGTTTTCTGCATTAGTCAGTATGACACACTGAATAAGATGTCTTTACAAGAATAGTTCATAACAAGGGAATGAGGCATGGATGAAATACTGGTAGCTTGCTAAAACAGGCAGAGAGCCATACCAGCAGGCAGGCGCATATTTCTAATGTAGCATAATAGAGAAAAACTATTATAAATAGCTCTAAGTTTACTGCAGCCCCACTCCAATGCACTTTCTTCCCCTTCCCAGTTACTCATCAACTGCCACAGAGAGAGATAAAGTAAAACCTACTCATAATCTGAGGTAATACTGGCAACAAGTAGTGCTCCACTTCTGCTGTACTAAGTAAAATCTTTCAAGTTTCTGCTATGAAAAAGAGAGGTACTGTTAGTTGGCATTCAGGGGAAACAGACTTAGCTCTTCTCCCTGTTAGGTCAGCTTTAGGCCAGCAAAGGAAAAATACAATCAGTGGACTCCACTAGCATAAAACTAGAAGAAGGCAGAAGAAGACAGAATTCAGTCGATTGCTGATATCATCTCAGCTGCATGGGAGGGATAATGGTTCTTCCAGCACCACTCAAGAGGAAAATGAGGCTGGATTTCTTATATTAAAGATACCATTCCCATCTGCAACTCTCTATTTCCATTAAGCATCGTATAATAACATAATCACAATCTATTCATAATTTACCATGTGCTGGTGAATATACAAGTCTCTCTAATGTAGCTATATCTAGTTTTGAAGTTGAGTTATACATGCAAAAACCTTTGAATCTGCACCAAACATGCACTCTCTATTTCACATTTGGATATTCAGTTTTCAGGTTAGGTACCTAACTAGGATGTGCCAATCTACATCTAGGTCCACTGAAGGAAGTTAATGTCCATTTAAGCTTCTAAACAATCTTAGGAACATAGGAAGTACATGTTTTGAGTATGTGCATCCAATATTTGAGCAGCTGATGTAAAGAATTCATATAGCACAAGCAACAATTCCTGTGTACATTGAAAAGAAAGCTAAGATGACAGTTCTTGTCCTCTGGTCCAAAAGCACAGGCTTGTCATTCCTGCCTTAGAAGATTTTTAGAAGGTCTTGGAAAGTCCTTTAAGTACTCCGTGGAGACAGGCATTAAAGACAGTGTTGCACTCATTCTCCTCTTCTATTCTATCCTGTCCTAACTCTCTCTCCACTTTTGCACCTAGTTTCACTGGAAGAATCTTCCAAGAGCATATTAAGGAATATGACTAACATCTGCCATGCATGGTCCATTATTTTACCCTCTCTCACCATATACAAGAGAAGATACACAGGATCACCAGAACATAAACGAAGCATTTCAGGGCTAACTCGCATAAATGTTAAATATCTACTTCTTCTCCTTGTAAAGGATACGGGAAGGAAATATAATTGTTTTGGTCTGCGCTTGTCAACAGCTAAGCACTAATGCAAATTGAGTTGGCATACAAAGTAATAAATAACACTATAAATACAAGAAACAATAACAATAGGATTTGATATCTTTAAAATGCTTCTCACAAAGAGCCTCAGGACATTACTAATATATAAAAAAGAAGAAATAAAGCAGTAACATAAGGTAAAGCAAAAACATTCATTATAAGGGACTAATTTACAGAGATTAGCTTTCAGACTCCATCTGCACAACTCCAGAGCATTTTGCTTGGCAGACAGGAGCCCCATGGACAGGAGCGATGAAAGGAGAGAGTCACACAGTTCTTCTTCCACTGACGACAAACCTTTATTCTTGGGACTCAGGGCAACCAAATTACTGAGGAATCCGTGGATAAGGATGGTAACGGAGTACTGAAATTTAAAAGAGAAAAGTGAAAATAAGCTTTTGCTGTAAACGGAGGAAAAATAGGAAAAATATTCCTCCCATTTATTTGCAGCAAACTTTTAAAGAAGAAACTGTACACCATTCTTACAGCGCACACATTCCTATCTAACCTTGGTGCTGTTGCCTGCAATTTGCACAGTTCAGAGAAGTCAGTGATGCTCATTCATCCCAAACTTAGGAGAACTCATTTGCATTTAAAATCAATAATTTGCCCATTTCAAAAGGAAAGTTTTTCAGACAGACAGTACTTTGGAAGTAAAAGAGTTCCCTTATTTTCCCCTCTCTAAACAGACTGGACAACTGGGCGGTGAAAAACTTCATGAAATTCAACAAGGCCAAGCGCAAGATCTTGCACGTGAGGAGGAATAACCCCAGACACCAGTACAGGCTGGGGACTGACTTTCTGAAGAGCAGCTCTGCGGAGAGGGACCTGGGTGTCATGGTGGACGACAAGTTGACCATGAGGCAGCAGTGTGCCCTCGTGGCCAAGAAGGCCAATGGGATCCTGGGGTGCATAAGAAGAGCGTCTCCAGCAGGTCGAGGGAGGTGATCCTGCCCCTCTACTCAGCCCTGGTGAGGCCACATCTGGAGTATTGTGTCCAGTTCTGGGCCCCACAGTACAAGAGGGATGTGGAGCTGCTGGAGAGAGTCCAGCGCAGGGCTACAAGGATGGTCAGGGGCCTGAAACATCTGCCCTATGAGGAGAGACTGAGGGAGCTGGGCCTGTTCAGCCTGGAGAAGGGACTACTGAAAAGGGACCTGATCAGTGTACATAAATACCTCAAGGGAGGGAGTGTGGAGGATGGTGCTGGCCTCTTTTCAGTGGTGGCCACCGATAGGACTAGAGGTGATGGCCACAAACTGAAGCACGAAAACTTCCACAGGAAGTTAAGGAAAAATTTCTTGACAGTGAGGGTAACGGAGTCCTGGAACAGGCTGCCCAGAGAGGTTGTGGAGTCTCCTTCTCTGGAGATCTTCAAAACCCGTTTGGACATGGTCCTGTGCCCCGTGCTCTAGGTGACCCTATTTGTGCAGGGAGTTTGGACTAGATGATCTCTAGAGGTCCCTTCCAAACTTAACTGTTCTGTAATTCTGTGATTCTATGATAACTGATTTCCCTTAATATCTTTAAAGGTTTCCTCAGAGAAAATAAACTTGCCCAGCCTTGCACTTTTCTGATGAAAAGATTGCTAGCTTGAAGGCAAAGACCATGTTACTCTGGATATCGCATGAAGAAATCAGAGAGCCTAGCTTACCAGTGTAGCTCACTTGAACAATCAGAGATCTTAAGGAGGAAAACTCTTCCTCAAGACACTAAAAATTCAGAGAGATGTCTTTTGCAGAATTTGCCATCCAGAGAAGCATTGTGAAAAAAAATGGATTATAAACCACACGAACTTATGACACTTCATATTTTTTCTTAAGGAGACAGTAATCCTTGTTCTTACTCAGCTTCCTCAAAAGCTTATTGAAGTTAAATAGAAAATGTACTTTTGGATCCGGTGAATAATTGCTCTGAAAAATTCTTAATTGAAACTGCCACAGAAAGGATTAGTAGAAAATAAAAGATCAACTACTGCAAAAATTCCCTTCACAATTTCTTTTCCCTTTTAGGCTTCCTCAATATCACTAATAGAAGTATTGTTAATATATATTAGATGATATTAAAATCCAAAGGGCAGATAACATCTTTGTAGTTTTACCATACAAACTGGAAGAGTTAAATCCTTGGAAAGTGTGTAGATTAACATGATTTATTAAGATGCTGATGTATCTCTCTTGACCACTTAAGGGCTTCCTTAATATCTTTCTTTCTCTCCTAAATATGCCCGTCTTTTAATAATTTGAATGTTCAGAATATTTAAGGGCTTTGTTTCCCCACCCCTTCTGACTTTGTATGCTAACAGGTGTTTAACTTTTTAAAATTAGTTTAAAGTTTCTCCTCTTTGATTCTGATGAACTTCTCAGAATTTTCAAATAGGCCTCTTCAAAGACTTGTCTTGAAAGCCATTGCTGAAACCCTACCAAAACCATTTCTGCACCCAAGTGACAATTCAAATTTTAGAATAAATAGTTATTAGCTAAAGATAAACTAAGTAAAATTTCAAATGTGTGATTAATAAGTGAGGAAACAAACAAACAAACAAAAAGACTGTTCTAGTTTGTACAGCTTTCAGCCATTTCTTTCTTCCCATATCATTACTTCACCAGATCTTCTGTCATCGCTTAGCCTGATGTTACATAAATCATTAATGGCTGAAGGAAAAGAAAAGCAATCTTGTAACAGACCATTTTCAAGCCTTCAGTTTTCGTTATAAGGAAGGAAACATTAAAAGGATACAAGTCTATATATCCCTTTTGCTGACGTTTTCTTAAAAGGAAAATATTCTGAACTATATATTGGCATGATGCAGTTTGAGATAAAACTTCAGCATTCCAAAACAAAAATTATTTACAGAAATACTAAGTATTTGCAGATAAGAATTTTTTCACATCAGGTTTTCAGCATTCTTCTTCCATGGAGTACAGCTAGATGTATAATAACAATTGCTAGTCTGCCAAAATCTTTGCAAAAACCTAGTGACGTCCCGAGGTAACCAAACACTGAGCAGGCCAGACAGATTAACTTCTTGCAGGAAATTCCATCCTTCAGCCTTGACATCTAAACTAGGGCAGACAAAAAGCTTCCTATACTTGAGATATAAGAACTGCAGAGGAAGTATAAGTGTGAAATGCCACTGCCAAAATGGCAACAGCTAAAATTCCTCTGCTAATTACCATCCCTCTGTATGAATAAACCCACTTACACATGATATAAACAACTAGGAAAAGTAGTGATATAAATGAACTCAAACAAAAGGCACATTAGGTAGGAAGGGTAGTGTGTATCATTCATGCAGGTAAAAACACAGGCAGATGAATCAAGCATGAGTCGGTCTAATCCAGGTGTGTTATCTTTTACATGACTAGATTTTAAGAAGTACAGGCATGGAAGGAGACCAAAAAATACCCAGAAATATTTAAGAAGTACTGTGCCCTTATGTTATATGCTGTAAAGTTCTGTAGAAATGAAAGTATTTTAGGATATAACAGTACTTTGAATCTAAGGGTCACGTTTAGAGATGCAAGCCTATAGAGATTTGGGTAATAACATTGCCCTGCCTTCTATAGGTTCTGCTGTGGGAATTATATGCTTAGCATTAACTACTTCTCAGCTGCCAGTTGACTAGATACAGCAATAGTTTTCTCATCATTAGCCAGATGAGCTGGAGAATTTATCCAAATCTGGGAGTGCTCTATTGAATGTCCTGGGATCTGGAGAGAAAGGCTGTTCTCCACAGCAGAGAATATAAAGCAATTCTGAATAAATTAGGTCAATCTCGTACACCTTCTTGTGGTTTCCTGAAAGCAGCAACTTCCCTTTCTCTTTGTTCTGCATGGGAAGACATCTCCTCAGGCCATTGACTGTAACTTGGGATTGACATCTTTTGTTTCACTTGCCCCTAGAGTGCACTACTTTCTTGCTTGAGGTGGAATGAGACTGTTAGTAAGAAGACTTTTTCCTACTACCAGGGTGATAAGGAAGCATGAATACTTACAGATGAGGGCAAATTCCCTGCACTGTGGGGAAGGTAGAACACAGAATATGAAAACAGTTACCAGGACTGCCTGCTTGTACTGGGTGGCTCTTCCTGAAAACTGTACCACCTGCACACGCCAGTGCTTGTACTGCAGCAGACACCACTACTTCTGTAGGGATCAAACCAGCAGTTTACTTCTGCATATTTATCAGCTGTGGCATAGCATTAACACTTCTGGAGCAGCAAATTCAAACCAGCTTTCTTCCTTCCCTTCTGCCTGCTCTTGACAAGTGAAGCCCTTTGTTGGGCTGCTGCCCAAGGAGTCCTTAGTTAATTGAATATAATTACTCGGCATCCTACTTTCAAATGCTAATGCAGTTTCGCTTGTCCTTGTAATACAATACAGCTGAAAGCCCCAACTGTTGTCTGGTACATGTAATTCTTTCCTCTTCAATACGTTCACTTCCATAATAATGCAGCAGTTTGCTGGTTGTTGTTGATCTTTAAGTATAATGCACAATGATGAGCTAAATTAGTAATGAAAGGCAGTTAGAGGTGTTTCCTTAAAACATGAATAGTCCTTCACTGAAAGACAAATTTTATGAGCATTCAGCGCTTCCTATTCTGTCATTACTCATTAATAAATGAACTGGGCAGTCATTTAACTTGTTCATCTTCACCTGAGATTGACAAGTTGTAGAAAGCGAGGAGGCGGAGGAGGATGCTTTTTCACTGAAACAGAGACCTCAAATAACAATAAATGTCTGTCAGGGCTAGGTGAACTCTTAATCAGCCTGGAAGATCTAGATGGCCAGTTAGTGTTGCACTGCCTGCCGAGAGGACTTCTGTGTCGTTTTGAAAGAGGCAGGCTTTGAGGGTGGGGTTTTCTTGCCTTTTTTTTCTGCCATTTATTTTTAGCCCAGCTGAGAGGATGCAGTTTCAGTTTAAACACTTAGGATAATTAGTCGTGGTGCTTTGAAAGATACTGTTATACATATCCCAAACACAAATTAATAGGTTTGGTCAAGAAAAATTGCCTTTTCTTTTTTTCCTTGTTCTGCATAAAATTGAGCTTTCCAGAGGGAAGGTGTACTGAAGTGGGATAATGAATCCAAACAGCACTATTTTTTGTGAAATTATGTTTAAGTTATGCTTCCAGACTTCTTGAAAAGCTTCATTTAAATAGCAGTCCTATCAAAATACATTCGGAAATTGAATGGTCATTTGTCAACACCTTACAGATATTCTTCAAAATGTTTTAAAGAAGACATGATTTTGAAAAGAGTAAAATAATATTTCTAGTCAAAGATTACATAAAAATGTTTCAATAAAAGCATTTGGTTTACTTTTGTCAATTATTCAGACATGAGCAAGCATAGAAAAATGCTCCTTCAGATACTATTTTGCAAACTATACTATGGAAGATTTCTGTTCTAAAACACATAAGCAGGTAAGCCCTAGCAGTTTAATGGAATTCAAACAGTTATTGTCAAATGAATCTAATTCAAGCATTTGGGGAATACTGGGGAAATACTTTTGCCAGGTTTAAAAATGCTATAGTACATTAGAGCCACTGTTTTCTGTACTGCAGTCATTTCAAACATCCAAACTCTTTGTGGGTGTTAATGTAAACATTACTAAATCATTTTGGCCCTGGGAGGATAGAACTCAGATAATACTTTGAACTTTAAGCATTCAAGCATTTTAAGTATACGCATGTGCTGAACAGTTCTTCTGGATCAGGGCCTAAAAATAGCAAGGGTTATGTGGACAGATTGCTCTGGCAAATCTAGCTGTGGTGCTTCAGCTCTGAACTGCAGCTCACAGACCAGCATATTAGCCTAAGTCAATAACTAAAAAGTGTTAAAAAGGGTAGGAGTTTGAACAAAGGCACTGGAACATAAAGTGCTGTGGCTCCAGCTTGGGCACTTCTTCCAATCTGCCTGCCCTCCAGCAGGTTAAATATCTTAGTGAATTAAAGATGCAAGGAACAGCCAGCAAGTGGAGGAAACCTCTTAGCTTGCTGCAGCTGTTTGCTCAGTTGTCACAGAAGAATTTAGGTTCAGTTGCTGCAAAACCGACTTACACACTCAGTGACTGATAATCTAAAATTAATTTACTCAGCAGAAAGCATACGGCAGGTGGATAACAACTTCTGTTCTAAGATTCCTCTCCTGTGGTAAACGCCCAGCACACACACACTAATTTCTGTTCTAATATTCCTCTCCTGTGGTAAACACCCTGCGCACTCACACCAGTCATGGCTCTTGCCCTTCTGGTCGAGGCCACAGTGGCACCAGGGAACAGGACACTCACTGCCACCACCTGACACAAGGGTTCCTGGCAGATCACCCAACCCCTATGGATAGTGTTTTCACTTAGCTCAGCCTTTAATACCTGTGGCGATGCTTCTCACCACCAGATGCTTCTACGGTCCTAGCTATTTATAAGATTTTCTGGCATAAGATGCCAAAGGTCTTGTTAATATATAACCTCAGGCCAACCTCTTTGATTTTCTCCTGTCATCAGGGTTTGTTTGACCCTCTGGTCTCCCACTCCAATGTACCACAACAGTGTGAAGTTAGCAACAGTTATGTAACAGAGTTCATCTATTCCATATTTTCGAATTTCCAGATTATTTGAGTTACCTTGAACTGTACAGAGTAAAGGTCTTACTCCTGTGAGCACTGCTTGGAGCTATGGATGATGGTTCAGTGGATGTCTACTAGAAATCCATGGAAAAAAGAGGTGAATGTGCTCTTGCAGATAACGGCAAAAACTGTGGATAAATACTTGCAGTACTGCCAGGATAATACTCAGTTCTTGCACTTTTCAATTCCACAAAAAGAAGTCCTGAAGCTTCAGATGGACTTTCAGGCTTGTTACTGTTTCAACAATCTCCAGTTAAAGGATGAAAATGCAATTTCTACCCCCCAGTTTTATCCAGTGTATACCAAAACCTCACTTTAATATCAAATGAAAAATATGATCCTAGCATATCCTTGTATAGTTTCTGTTATAAAATAGAAAAGCTTTGCTTCCACATGAATGATCAACAGACAGTGAGAATGTTATAACTGCGATGTGACAAGAATATTTTTAAATCTTCTATCCTTATTTTGTCTGAGCAGTTTTCTTTTATGAGCACCACTGCAGGTCTGGAGTCTTAACTAAACTCTACACTATTCCACTTGAGTATACAACCTATCTTCCAGCCTTATTTCTAGAGATGACAGCATCAGCCAGGATCATAAGGTATTAAGGATTATTTTTGTTTCTTTCTGTCAATAAAAAGATGCATTTTGCTGCTTCACTTGGTCATTTCTCAAAGTGTTATTGTCTTCTCATTTGAATTAAGACAGTACTTGGTTTCTGCTCTCAAGCCTCACACGCTGCATGGTCTCAAAGCCATCCTAACTAGAGAGAACTCTAGAAGTCAGGAAACACAAATCCCTTTGTCTTTATTCAAAAGCCAGAAGTTTCCTCTGCATCTTGCTTACTGTGTACAAAGTAGATAACATTCAGCATCACAGAAAAGCATAGCAGCAGAAATTCAATCCACTCAAAAATTAACACCATTTTACTTGATGAGTTTCTTCCTCATGAATTGGAAAAGTAGATACAGCTGAGAACACTATTGATTTACTTAGGGCTGTTATCTTCTCTTGCAATTTCCTTTCCTAAATGGATAACTGTCCAAGCAGGAGTTGTTTGAGAGTTTGAGACCATTCACCAGGGATGCTTTATGCCTTTGAAGATTTATTAAGTTTGAAGGTTTATTAAGTTTTAGTTTACAAAGTATCCACCTGTTTGTCTTTAGGCAATATTCTCTAACTGAGATCTGTCATTTTATTGTTCCTTCTTTGTCTTACCAACATTCCTATGAATATTCCATTGCCTGGAATATGTTGCAAACTGGAAAAAGCAGACAAGAATACAGCTGCTCTTCTTTTTTTTTTTTTTTTTTTTTTCTGTTATGTCCCATTTTCTTCTGTGTGGCTGTTTTTATTTCTACCCCTTTCCACCTTTAACAAAGTCAAGAAGTTATCTGCAGTTGTTTTAATGTATTTTTTTATTAATTCAAATTAGGGGAAATGGAAGCAAGAATCAAAGTGGTGTGTATGAGTGATTACTGCTTATCAGTAATTACCAGCTACCAGGAGCTGCTATAAAAAAGACTGCCATTGCATTGCATGTATAGAAAGCAGAACATCAAGAGATGTTTTATATATACAAATGTTCACTTGTTAGCTAAGAACACTAAGTGAAATAGTGATGCTCCCCCCGATTTTGTGAAATGCCAAGCATACACATTTTGGTATCAGTTTCTGTGAGGATGAATTCTGCAGGATGAGCCCATACTTGGAAAGCACAGATAACAGGGTTTTGTAATTACTGACCATTTTCCCTGTGGAATTAGGTACTTTGCTCTGAAGAACGTGTGTTCATTACACTGTTAACACTCCGAGTGACAAATTATCTAAGAAAGGTCTCTCACATGTATATAGGAATCAGTTAGGTGAAAAGACTTGAATTATGGTTTGAACAAATGGTTTGATAAATGAGCTGTACAAATCTTACTGCAGTGGTTGAAGACATCTCCATCAAAACGGCTTTCCTTTAACAGAGTCTACAACAGAAGCTTAATCTAAGACAGAAGACTGCAGAATAAAGGTCCTAGACTCATATACCCTTTGGCCATATAAAGTAGGTCTAGTAATTATTAGCCAGATAATTGTACATGCAGCTGTGAAGGTAGCATTGCAGCTACCACAGTATCATTTACACTGTTCATTTTTCAAAGACTTCCGAAGTATAATTCAGATATTGTCCCTATCAGGAAGCCATATACATTTGCATCTTGATTTCAATGGTGCTTTAATATGGAGGCAGGTGAGGTAGTTCACTGAAAGGGGTTTTAAACTGAAGTGCTGCCGACACCTGAACTGGTAAAGAAAGAAGGATAAAGCAGCTTGAGTTACACCTGCTCTTTGGCTGCTAATGAAATAAATCTGCAAAGAAAATCGCCTTCTGCAGCTCTAATGTGGTTCCTCAGTACAGCTACCGTCCTTTTTCTTTCACTGGAGAAAGGTCGACTGAGGGGAATAATTCAGAGATGCTAATTTATGCTTACTTTTGGAAGAAGGACAAGCCCTAGTTCATATAACCGCAGCAGAGTTTGTTGCTACATCGTTGTCAGGTGTAGGTTGAAAAGGTAAAAGCAGCACATAAATCTAGCTCTGAATATTTATGATCATATTCATGTTTATACAAATGTAGGACCTTCTAAATCCATCATCTACTTCAAAACAGGATCATGCCTTCACTACTGAAGATGAAGCTTTTCTTCACTGTCTGGAAAATTCTTCAATGACTGGAATCCTAAAGCCTTCTTAAGTAGCATTTTCAGTGCTTCACTGTGATCATAAGAACAATCTGATATCTAGAGTCTAATATCTTTTTCCAATCAAGGCTATTAGGCTATTTTGCCACACCTTAATATTTTTCTTTCAGTATTTCTTTTGTAGCCTGGACAGGCTTTATTCTTTCATTTTCTTGAATTTTGCTACTCTGCTCTAGATGCAGACTGATCTATCCATTTTTTGCAATGCACAGTACTCAAGAAACAGCCTACCTAGCAAGAGCAAAACAACTGATACTTGACCTGCAAACTCTATTCATCTACCTAAATCGGAGCATGCCCAATGCAGCTAAAAAGTATCGAAACTGCTTTCTTGAGCTTTTTTTTCCTCCCAAAGTATTTTTTCTCAAAGATTTAACATTTGACAAAATGTCGGGATAGTGGAAATACACCTCTAATGCAAAGAGCAAGTCCTTGCCAAGTGGAAAACTGCAATGTCTAACATACAGGGGGATTCTCCTACTGCATTATAATTCTCTGAGGTCAGCCTTCTCTTCAAGTAGCTAGCTTGAGTCTGAACCATGACGCCGTCCAAAATGAAAATTTTTAAATTCGTCAGGCTTGAAGGAATTTAAATGGGGCAATGAGAAAGTGTTGGGCAACTTCATTACAACCCATGCAAAGTCAGTTTCATTTAAACAAACCTTTTTAAAAAAAATCCTCCCAGCAGCTACAAAGAAAAAGAAAAGAACCTGTCAAGCAAATCGACAATGAGACATGAAAAAAAAGAGCACAAGAATATAATTTTACTTTAATTAAAGGGTTCCCTCTGAATTTCTAAAAGGCAGCAGAAGCCTGCGCCAGCAATTGAGTCTTGGTAATTAAATCTCCCTTTCTTTCTCTCGTATTTTATTATAGCAAAGAATACTTATGCCAATCTCCTTCACAAAATATAATGCATTTGGAAATAGTTGGATGAATGTCTGTCAGTAATGATAGATCTAGAATTCTAAATCAGTGATCTAAACATGTACTGAAAGATAAAGAGCTTAAGCTGAAGAAAAAAGAAAAAGTACTGTCAGTGCCAAAAGAGTAGAAATGGTGTGCAACAAAAGTGAACAGCCAAGTTGAGACGCACAGCACTTAAGAAAACTGTTGCACCTGATAAAAATAATTAGGGAGTAAATAATCTCAGCAGAACAGTTTGCAAAAGACACCTATCAAACAGGAGAGATGCTGGTCTCAAGACTTCTAGGAACTGCTGTTGAGAACTCTGGAGAATGACTCATGCAAGAGGAACTAATAAAAGCATCAGAGTTGGTGTTTTAAGATTTCAATTGTAAGGTAGCTACACACACTTTTTAAACAAAATAACTTTTATATAGCAGCAATAACAAAATGCTACAATCTTACTCATAGTATTTTTTTCAATACTCAAAAGGTAAAATATTTTGAAAAAGAATTCTTGAATTTCCTACAACTCCTAACATTATTCTGGTTTCATTAAAAATAAGTCCTCCTCCCACTTTTTTTTTCTTTTCTTTTTTTAAAAAATCTGTATCCCCAAAGTTGAGAGTGTTAAAAGCGGTGTGGAGTTTCTTGAAAATATAGTGCAAACTAAACAGGTAGTTAGGAAAAACATCTGTGATTTCACCCTGAACCTGAAGCCTCCAAAACTGAGTGAAGAACTTAACAAGGGGCTGTTCCTTTCTCAGCAAGAGCTCAACAGCCACCACTTTTTACTGGGCATCTTAAATGCCTGGCTGCAGTTCCCAAGCAGGGTAAAAAAAAAATACAGGTTCAGAAATTGAAGAAATGTGCTTCAGCACAGATGTTAAACCCATCTTGTAACAAGTTACGTTAAAGACAAATGCTCATGTCGTCATTTATTAGCATATTTAGAGGTCAATTAAATTGATTAGGTTGAGTAATTGTGAATACTGCTATAAGTGAACACACAATTTAAAATGTAGCCTGTAGAGTTCCCTGATTTTTGGGGGGGTGAGTTGAACTTAGGAAGAGAGAACATGACTTATAGTTCATATCAGATGAAATTAAATACTGGTGTACTCCCTAATCTGTAGCAAACGGAAAATCTAACAACACCCTAACTGGGTGAAAAAACAACCAGGAGATCTATGCATTCCCTGCTGAGCACAGGGAGCTACTCTAGTGAAGCTTGCCTTCCTCTTCCCCTTTTCATTTTGGTTTTTATTTTTCCAAACTATTGCATCCACCCAATGACATACTTCATTTAGCAGAGTAGAGTTATTAGAGAGACCTTCCTGGAAAACTAGAAGACAGAAAAATGTACTATTTTTCTTTGCATTCTTTTTTGGTGCAAGTGAGCGCATGATGGCAAGAACCCGTATACCAGAGAAAAATGTATGCAGGCAAGTAGAAAAACATCAGGGTTGTATCCCTCAATCTTTCTTTTTTATTTAGTTTTGTTTTGTTTTTAATATGGACAGCACTAGCTGAGATTAGGGAATTGTCACTCCTCAGTGATCACTGGGTGTAATATAGCTCATTGCAAGATGGTTGATGGCCCTACCAAAAGCCATATGACATCAGACAATTTTCTTGAAGACTTGGCTAAGTAAAGAATTTGCATCTGAACCTGGTAGCTTTCTGTTTAGAAAAGAACTTTGAAAAAAAGTTAATTATTTTCAGCATTTGACATCACTGAATTGTCTGGAAAATTGTCTTAATAAAGATTTATTGTATCCATGACTAATAAGATCATGGAATTGCCTGGAATGATACATTAATTTGCCAATGTCAATCACTCTGCAGAAGAATTATGTTCAGCCCTTCAGGAAATTTGTCCTTTTCCACATTAGCCATGGTAATACTTTAAACAAGGCCATGGGGAGAAGAATTTAGGCTGTTTTACTTCTCCATTTTTTCCTGCTGCCTTTCTGCCTGGAATGTTTACTAATGTTTTGATTTTTCCTTGAGCAGGAAGAAAAAGTACAAATCCCTGCAGAACAAATCAAAACAAGCCACCACGACTCTTGACTTCGTTCAGATCTTAGCCTGGATCTCTATACCTTTATTTGACACACATTTCTCAAAGCAGCTCCTGTTTTTTGTTTCCTACTTTCTATAATAAAAATGTCATTTAAATGTGTGACTGATGTTTGTGTATTTCTAGACTGCTTTTTAGTTAATGTGCTGGGCAAGGAGACTTTTTCTTATGCTTTGACTGAAAGAGACATAAGACTAGTATTTGCTGGCAAATACCTAAGCTATTGTCACGTGGTAAATGTTTACAACAGCAGAAAAGGACTGAACTTTAGAAAAACAACTGTTGAACTACTGAGTAGATAGAGTTTAGTTAAAAATCCTTTGTACTGAAAGCTTCTGTCTCGGAGCTTTGGCACAGCTATGTAAGGGTATTGCAATGTATAATAAATATGTATTTATTCAGTCAGGAACATATGTATCTTAGGTCTTTCCCACATATCTGCCCTACCTAAACAATGAATACTTCTTGCCATTTGCAATGGCACTGTTCTTCTTCCATGATATTCCATGAATATATTTCTAATACCAAATGGATTAATAAAAAGGAAATGGATTCAAAAGCTTTTTGCAAAAAAACAGCCAACATTCTGGGCTTTTTTGAACTAGTTTTAGTGAGAAATGCAAAAAGAAAAAAAAAGGATAAATGCCTCAAATCACCATGATTATTGCGTTACATAAATATTTGTGCAAAAAGTCATTTCTGTACAGAGATGTCAGAATGAACATCATTTCAAAAGCTCTTGAATGACAGTCCAATGCCAGGCCATTCAATCACCCTCCAGCTACAGGATTTGGTATGCACTGAACTAAGGTTAATTAAATTCAAGAATACTGATAACAAAAAAAACATCATCATGAGTGTCTCTGACATGCTGATTGTGAAGTACCAACATTCCCACACTGAGGTCCTTTATTTTTTTTAATTGATTTCAACCAATAAAATCCTAACTGTGAGATTATATCCTCCTTATTATCTCTTGTTTAATCAATCTTCTATTTTGGACATTTGTATTTCATGTCTGCCTGATACTATTTTAAGTGTCGAGGTGACTCAAGAATCCCCACATTAAAGACTTTGCATTTGAACCTTGAAGAAGCTGCCAAGCACTTTTGGCTATGTTAGGTCCACCTCCACTGCAGATAATAGCCATCAAAGAGAGGAGAACGCACATTTTACTGAACTCATGTAGGCTCTGGTTCAGAGTCACTTGAGCCATGGGATATTCCCTGAAAGCAAGGACAAACTGAACCAGTTGTTACCCCACTTAAGAATCTTGCTTCACTGTTGCAGCTAAGAACATGCATGCAGCTGTAAGGATGAAATATGAATGCAATGAAATAAAATAATTAAATTCTCCTGGTGTCACAGCCCAGACACTTGCTGGAGCCAAGGTGTCAAGAATCACATCCACAGCATGCAGAGGGAAGTGTTCATATCCTAACAGAAAAAGAGAATAATAATAATAATGATGATAAATATCTGTCGATATCATACCCCTTCCGTCGCCCCAACCTCCCGCCTTCCCCTCCGCCACCCTCCCCCCCCAAAAATTAAAGAAAAAGCTAACCTGGGGAAAGGGAACCTGATGGCCAGCACACCAACAGCGGAAACTAAACACTGCCACCTCGTGACGAGAAGGGGAAGTGTTGGGACAGGTCAGGCGAGGCGAGGCCTCGCCAAGCGAGGACATGGTGCCTACCGGATCCCTCGGCAGAGCACCAGCCTCCGGCACCCAGGGCTTTGGAAACTCAAGCGCTCCAACGCCATTAGCCCATTCACTGAACATTGGGGCGGGTTGCGCAGGGCCCTCCTTCCTGCCTCCCCCGCCAAAGAAACCAATGTGTCACACAGCTCACAGGTCTGTCCAGGTGGTCTAGCAGGAGACAAGAAGGCATTTTCTTGACAAGTTCCAAGAAGTTGAGACTGAAATGAAGCTTTGCCTTCTTTACACCCTCATCTAGGATGAGCAGAATGCTGGTAAGCTTCTCTGCATTTCTACTTCTAATGCAGTAGAGCTCATCCTACTAGACACAAGGAAGGCCAAGAACCTACCTGTAAGCACTGGCAAACAGCCTGCAGGACCCTGGGCAAGGCTGGCACACACGCCAGAGTTTCCCCTGGGAGTGGGGTTGTGCCTCACCGACTCTGTGCATAGGCACAGGAAGGCATGGGTCATGACGAACTAAAGAAACCTTCTGGCTTATATAGCACAGTCCTTAATTAAACCAAGAGATTTTTACTCTCTCCCAGGTATCATAAGGATACAATCTGTGTCAGGAATATATATGATTGAACCAAATTTACGATCTTACTTTTAAATACAGCCACTGTAGAGTGGGTGAGTCTGTGTGTCTAGGTTCTAGGTATGGGGGGTTGGACTAGATGATGTCTAGAGGTTCCTTCCAACCTCAACCATTCTGTGACTCTGTGTGCACATGCGCATGCCTGAATCTACTTTTTTCCCTGCCAGATTGGTGGCAGAAATGAATCACTCTCAAAAAGTTATCAGTAAGAGGGTCAATAGCCTTCAGTTCAGCACACACACCATTCTGTAAAGAATTCAGAGTTTACATTTGTTCAGTGGCAGGAGTCAGTGGTGATATCAGGTCCCAGTGCTGGTCCTGCAGGTTTCCCATAGGCCAAACTTATGATGGGATTCCCAGCTCACCTGCACACTGCAGACTTCCAGATGCTTTACGTTGCTTGTGGTAAAGCAAAATCAAGCAACCGGGCATGTAAATTCCCTTCACACAACCTTAAGCTCCTGTATAAAAACAGCAAATTGCCAACAGTTATTACAAAACTGGCTGGTTCTAATACATAAGAATTGTCAAACCAAGAGTATTACACAGGCTTGTCTTTTCTGTCTTGAAAAAACAGGTAGTTTTAAATCTCTGAACTAGCATTTGCAGTCATAGTTCATCTACAGAATTTAATACGTTTTTTCCATAGATATCCTGTGGTAGTTACCGAAGTCATGGTCAAACTATTAAAAAAAAGAAAAAAAATCTCAAATGATACAGAACTCCATGGGATGTTTGGACAAACATCTCACCCAGTTGCAGCAACATGGAGGTGAGGAAGAAGAGGCCAGACATCTCCTCTTCCTATCTGCAAGTACTTTTATTCAAGTTTGCAAAACCTTTCTACCAGAAACCAAAGGTTTTATTGCTTCATATACTAAATCTGAGTCATTATCATGGGCCTCAAACAGGTACATTTGCATGCAAGAAGTCTACAGAAAGCCATTTTCTCTTTCTACATTTAAAGAAAACAATGATGTATTGTAGCATAAGCATTATATTAAACTAATTGTTTCACAGAAGTTGGTCTTCTGTGGAAAAATAGTATTTGAGCTTTATTCAGTAACCCATATGAAAAGGAAGTTAGAAAGCCAATCAGCCTTTATCAGCCTTAACGGAGCACAGTACTTGCTCAGATCACTGCTAATCACAGTGTGGCTGATTTGGAAAGCAATCTGAGACATAAAACAGCACAATAATGACGAAAGCTGGTGGAAACTCTGCACCTATTACTGCTCCATGTGAGGCAAAAAACGTGGAAACACAGAGATGCCCTATCCCCAAGTTATTGTCTGATTCTCATGAAGAACGCGAGCATGTGGAGATGATGATTGGCTTGCAATACTGATATCAGAGTCAACTATCAGCCCATAAAAGGCATCCTGGATAACTTTGAGGTGCTTAATGTTATACTTCTGAAATTTATTCTTGATATGGCAGAGAAATATATAAACCAAAAAATTCCCCAAAGTTGTTAAAAGACACTATCTATTCTTTTAATTAATTCCCTTGATCCTTTTAAAATAATTTATGCCTTTTATTGCCCTATTTTTTGAATACTCATCTGATTCATTTCCAAACCCTGGAGGACAGAATACCAGGCAGAGCTCTCCCAAAGATAATACAAAAAGTGCATAGGCCATCAAAATTGCTAGCCATCTATCTAAAACAATTCTTGAGAGAAGTGTTAATGGGTCCCAGGATGGAGGTTATCTGGATAGATACATCTTATGCCTTTGTACTTTCCTTGTATTAATTTTATAGCTCAAGCCAATATCTCTGACAGGAAATTCCCTTTTCTCATTAAGTCTACATTTCACACAAATTAAACAGCAGTGAAGTAATTTGATTTTTTTTTTAAAAGAACTTTTCTTTAAAAAAAAGCAGAATCTGATTCTAGGTACTTTAAAAGAACTAGTATCTTCTTGAAAAAACTGTTCAGTCAAGTTTACTGTATGACTGAATGGTATTTTAAACTGTCTACGCTGATATTAAGGATTTTTAATTCCCTCTTCTCACTTTACTTCTCTAATTTTTGAAGATTATTTAATGCCCTAGGGTAACCTGCAGAGCGCTTGCTTTTCTATATCAACTCCAAGAAATTGTAAAAGAAGAAAAATGCACTTTGTAAAATAGTGCAATTCAGTTTTCTCTGGGAAGAAGAGCCTTCATGGCTGATAAAATCCTTTTTCTATGCTTTACACCCATGTACAATCAAGAATTAGCAGAACACTTAACATTGGATGCCTTACGTATTCCAGAGTAAACTCTGAAACACACTAAATGGTACATAGATCAACAGAAGAATGACAGGATTAAGGAAGACTTTGACAAAGCCTGTCTTTATATCTTTTACTCTTGACACACGCAAACCTCTTGTTGGATTGACTGCATCATCACTGAGGAGGAAAAAAAAGGAGAGAAAAAAAAGAAAAAAGCTTGCTTCTTGATAGATTTTTAAATACTATGTTAGCTGAATAATTCTGCAGTACAAAAGATGTAATATTAGTCTCCTCTACCAACTCAGTGAAATATAAGACAACTTGACGAATGGAAGAAAAATATTTTGATTTCCATGGTACCAAAACACAGTTGCAGTCATATTTTTTGTTTTGCATTTTTCAAATATAACATTTCTGATCTCAGTGATTAATTAGATTGAAGAGTTAGCTTCAAGGTATATCTATCTTTTTGACCAAAAAAAAGGTTTAAAATTAACATCAGTGAAAATGAGAAAAATTCTGTGCTCTCTTAAAAAAAAAAAGAAAAAAAGAAAAAGAAAAAACTTTATTTTCTCTTCCCTGCCAGTTTACAGTCACTTAAATTGAACTACTGACATGCAGTGACAAGCTGTGAATTGTGAATATTGGAGTTCCCATATCAGTGACAACAACAGATTGGCACAGGGCAAGGAGCTTTTATCTAAACACCACTTTGGGGGTTTGAGACTGCTCTCTCTCAGATCTGCCACAAACAAGCTTTTTCAGACGATGGCCTTTTGTTCTGAATGTGCATTTTACATCCATATGTGCAAGGTCCATTTGCTCAGGGAAGAAAGAAACACAGTACTTAGCACTGGATCCTTAAATCTAATCCTGGCTATGCTGCTACCACAGGGACTCAGTTCACAAGTAATTTTGCCACTCTCTCTCCCCAGATATCCTATTTCTAAATAGGTATACCAGTGCCTTTGAAGAAATTGTGTGAGGTTACAGAGGTCCCACGTAGCAAGGTACTTATGTCCACTGGCATTAATAAAATTTAGGCATACCTGCAGAATCAGCGTTTTATGGCCTCTGCTGCAGTTTGACATCAAAGTTATCAGGTAATTAGTTATTAGCATTCTATGAAATAATAAGATAACTATTACCTGTAGTTTCATAATGCCAGAAGGCTTTAATGGGCGCCAATGCTGCATTTCATCAGCATATTTTCAGATGCTGTGTAAGTGAACTTGCTTGTCTCATAGGCTATTTCTCCTCTCCCCATCTTTCCTTTAGCACCTCACTTGGTAACATAGATGAAGACCTCACTTAATAACACATACAAAGGGCAGGCTGAGGCGTCTGCAGCAGCTGTATCTCCAGCAAGAAACACCAGTTGTTCATCTAATCTCAGGCATATTGTGTTAATGATTGGCTTCATTATTTTTCTGCCAGGGATGAGTGGCAGTTTCTCAATAGATCTGATTGTGAATGAATGGGAGGCTTGAGAAACAGCAGTTTCTCGGCTGGAGAGCCCAGCATTCTTGCTGACAGGAAGAGCAGGATGACAAGGGCATAAAAGGAGACAGTTGTGTCACACATTCCACAAAGCCCAAGTTCAGTTTCCTGGTTTTATAAAAATATTTCAATTCATTTACTATCTACCTCCAGCACAGTCAGAATGGAAAGAAATGGACTTGCTCTGGGAGGTGGCATGGCCTGAGGGCAGCACAAGTTGCTGGCCACACATCACAAGCTGCAAGATACGTATTCAGGAACAACTGGTGGCTTTCCTCAGAGACCTCCCCTAATTACCTTTTTATACTTATGTATTATTCTATGCAGCTGATGTAGGAGGCTCTTTGTAAATCATTTATAATAGAGAAAGAGGCTTCTTTTCTTTGCAATCACAAAGTTGATTGCTTATGTTTTTCCACCTACTTGGCATAATGGCACAAAAAGAATCCATCAGTTGTGTTGCAGCAAACTGCGGAGACTTTTCAGTAATTATATGGCATGACTCAGTAACAGCAGGCCCAGCTTGGAAAAGGAGTCAGTCAGTGTGAATTCTACCTTGATTTTCAGACCTACGTTATTACATCTCAGGCATATGGAAATGAAGCAAGTATTCCTTGTTCTGTTATGCCGTCCCTCTGACGTTGCTTGTACAACATAGATTAGCCTTTCCCTATTGACAGGGGGGAAGCACAAGGAGAGGGCAATTACACAGCTCAGCAAGGACACACACGGAAGACATTCCAGGCATGTCAGTGAACTCCAAAGTGACTCACTGTTTTGTCATAAGGAGCTGCAGACCTGGTGGATATGACTTGGGTTTGATTAATCTGTGTTATTACAATTGCTCTTTCAAACTCCATTGATGTAGAACACCTAGATTTATTAGCTCACATGTCACCCACAGAGGAGATACCAGGGGACTGACTCAAAAGTTTGAACTAGATGACTGGCCATGCTGACATTTCTTTTTTGTTACCTCTGATCTTTTCCAGTATTAAGGGATGGTGACTGACCAGCAAAATGAAGACAGGCTGCCTTCTGTCAGTCCTGAATTAGTGACTACTTCTAAAGAAGCAGTGCCTGTAGTATCAGCTTAGAGGTGAGCAGATTCAGTATAACAGCTTCTCCAATCGCAGTGCTAGGGCCTGGATGCAGACACCTGGTATTGGTTTTCAAGCAGAGTATTAAAGAAAATGAGTCAGCAAGAACAGGTTTTAGATCACAGCGGCTTACAAAGGAAGATGATGCTCAACATTTTACTGAAAGGAAATCCAAGCAACTCACTGCAGAAATCTGTCCTAGTATTAGGCTGTAGGTGCCAAGAGAAGATATACTGCTTCTGCTAGCCACATTCAGCAGATCTGCCAGTGAGGCTATTGAAAAAATATTGTGATGACCAGTAGAACTTTCAATATAATAGTAAAATCTCCTTATTAATAAGTAAGATTTTAAAATAATAATTTTGGGACATGTCACAAGAAAATCTCTCATTTGTAAAAGAATGCAAGTATAACCAATGCACATGCAGAAAGTTTTGTGGCAGAATTCTTCCTGCTCCTCTCTATAACATAATCATCACTACATATGACCAGCTAAACCTATAGCTCCTCAGCAGATGAATTCCTATAAATTTCCATGAATTTATTAAAGAATAATGAGGAATTCTCTCATTTCTCAACCTTAAACCAAACACATTAACAAAAGCCACAGAAGTCCTAAGGTAATAATAATTTATTCCTTAATTAGTAGGAGTGTTTACTCTCATGTTACTTGAGTATATGTAAGACTCAGATGCTAGTGGATAATGAGCTAGAATACCCCAAATCAAAGATACTTTAAATTCTCTACAAACACAGTATCACAGGAAACAGTAGAAACATGGAAGAAACTTGCATAATCGTCATAAAAAAAAAAAACAAACAAAAAAGGCCAAGCAAATAAAAAATAGCAGTAGTCACTGACATAGTGACATTTTGTCAATCCAAGCTACTCCTTTACTAAAAAGGTGTTCTGTTATCACAATTTCAAATTTAAACATTGACTCATCATTGGTAACTGATGTAAGCAAAAGTAGCCAGTAACTTAAAAAAAAAAAAAAAAAAAAGACTGGCAAGCATCAGAACTGTTGTTTTTTTTTTCTATAAGATTCATATTTTAGAATATTTTGAAGGCTAAAAGTTCATTTAATGCAAGCATCAAGTTATGCATAAGAAACTTCAGTACTGGGTTACTCTGAATTCCTTGAAGCACTATGTTTCAATATTATATCAATATTTTTCAGAGATTACCTGTGATATAAGAATGCAGAGTAATCACAACACACATACACACAAATATATGCATACATATATATTACAACATATCACAAACAAATATATATCACATTATCAACTTGTGCAAATAACCCATGATTCTGTGAATAACAGCAACTGAGCAAAGAATAAAAATTAAAGTGAAGTGAAAAACTGGTATCTACACTGTGGTGGATTTTGCCTCACTATACCACTTTCCTTAAATTTTGCCTAAAAGTTGTTTCTTGCATGATACTCTAACATTAATACCTTAAGCCGTTGTAGTCTGGAGGAATAAGAAGCCTAATCTAAGTATATTACTTGGAGATAAGCCAAGTTCATCAATAATCGTTTTCTTTGTTAAAACTATTTCTCAAATGAGAGCAAGAGGGCAGATTTTCAAAACTGTGCAATTATGCAATTGATTATTGACCTTGATGGAGTTACTCTGGATACCTCTATAAATCAAAACAGAACCTGAACCACAGTGTGAATCCACCGGGAAGACTCCTCTTTGGCAGTGATGGCATAAGGGGAAGGAAGGGGAAGGAATTAGGGTTTGGGGACCCCTTCTTCTATTTTGCTCCATTCCTTTGTGTTGCTCAGCACCTCTCCTCAGCACAGCACGAGTGCTCAGTACTCCATAGACCCTAGGAGCAGCCAAAGGCATCTCTTCCATGCCTCCTGGTCTGCAAGGGCCAGAACCATGCGGAAGACCCCTCAAACTCAGTAGGGTGAATACTGCTGGGAGGGCATCAAACTCTTGCACTTCAGACCTTGCCCTTAGGACTACTTACATTTTTGTCCCTCATAACACTTTTAATAATCAACTTCCATATAGAAACACACTTTTCTTATATATAGCTTTAATCACAATATTCTTATCCTTTTTTTTTTTTTTGTCTTAGAAAGAAAGTTGCCTCTCTTAAGCTTAATGTAGACTACTACACAAAGCGGTATTCTTCAACTTTTAAAATAAATGTATTTATTTATATCAAAGAAAACTAAATCTAAATGACAGCAGAACCAGAAAGTCAGTGCAGAGGGTTACTTCCTGAGGCTATCAAAAGCTAGCAGGACAAGACGCCAGAATAATGAGTTCTACTAGCGAAACCCACAGATACTCTCTTGCAAGCAAAATATTTCTCTCTCATCTCTGCTGTGGGGCCTTGTCAAATATTCTGATCATTATGCACCCTTTTTCATTAATAATTCCAGGTTTACATGCACGCTCGTCTCTTCTCATGACTATTTCACATGAAATATGTTATTCTTAATGACAGAATTCCTAAAAGTAGGAGACAAAATATTAAGTGCCTGTAGTAAAATGGAGTGAAAGCATTTAAGCTGAAAATTTTTTATCTTGAGGAATTGCACCTTGGGTAGTAATTTATGTATGTAGAAAGAGGTGGTAAACTTCATTGACCTGATGGATGGAATATCAAGTCCCGTTGCCCTTATGCCATTGATCATGAAAAGCACACAGAAATGGAAGAAGAGGAAGGAGAAAGGGGGAGAAATCAGTGGAAAATCACAACTTCTCTGTTCTTCCTTTTTATTCCTTTCCTTTCTCTGACTCTAGTTGCCAAGGTTTCTCAGACTAAGCAGTTTAGGGCTTAATCTGCGTTAATCTGCTGCACTGGGATGTTTTTTTAGCTATTATCCTCTGAATGAAGATGAAGAACTACTGCCCCGACATGGGGAAGCTCCAAATCAGGTATCCATTTTGCTCATTGTCCATGTTTGTACCAGGGCCTGTTGAAAGAAGGAAAAAAGATTACTTGCATAGTCAGGCTGGCCAGAGCTGCAAAACTTCTCCCACTCATTGTACAGGAAGAGGGCACTGGAGAGGGTTAGGGCTTAAGATCATGGTTCCACCAGAGCAATGTAAAAGGGAAAGAAACTTGATGGGATTAGGGCACCTGTCTTGTACTTCAGATCCTTGTATTTCTCTCCAATATATTAGCTAATTTTATTATGGATTTTGTTTTTTTCTCTTCCCTCCTGACAGCACAACAGCAGGTGTTCGTTAATTGCACAGCCTGTGTCACTGCTGTTCTGAGATCAGCTGTGTGCTCATTTTAAATGAAACAATTAGATGAAAACTTCAAGCCCTTAAATCTGCTAAAAAAGGAAAAGCTTGATCGCTACCAATGCTGAGCATGAGACTAGAAAGTGCTCATGGATTTTAAGGATATTCTTGGGCACTCGGTAGACCATGCTACTAGGGAACCAGTTATATTCACAGTTTCTATACGAACAAGGAAATAATCAAGGGCAGGATAATAAACTATTTGTTTTGGCAGCATTACCAAAAATTTTCACAGGTCAAGTATATTCCTTCTTGGTTAACTGAAGTTAAGGGGCACAGTAATTTTTTTAACTTCTTTCAGAGCTTTTTAGGTCAGAACAGGTAGCCATCAGAGGATGGGGTAATTTAGCTACCAGAAGCAAAACTTTGCAGAAGAAAACGATCTTATCCACTGAGAGTTTTTTTTTTTTTTTTTTTAACAATAATTTGTGACTCATTGGACAATACATACATTGCCTAAGGGCACTATGTATTTCAAAGTCACCTGAAAAGTGCCAGCCCTGAATATTTTTCCTGATCTATTAATAAAACCATGCATTTAAAATAAGTGGTACTTCACTGTTTCCCAGACCTAATACCACAGAAATGCTTTAAAGGGTGTTGTTTTTTCTTAATTCATTCATCAACAGTACATTCTCATGTAAAAAAAAAAAGAAGAAGTCTCTAGTCTTTTTCACTTTCTTTCACACAGTTCATTTGTCAAGACACTTCTCACTGGCTGCACCTTGAATTTCTTTGGACTTTAAGAAAAACACATGCTTCTCATTTACATTTACATTCCTCACTTGTCAGTTTTTCAATACAATCTCACTGAAACCACAATTATTAGCTACTGGGTACTGGAGCAAATGCTGTTACCAATTTCAGTTAGCAAGAACTACTGAAGGATCATAAAGATCTTTTAGTTCCTGTTCCTGCATACTTTCTTGCTTATTTTCTAAATCTTGCTAACATTTCATTTCCCACAGCAGATGTGAATTTCAGATTTTACAACAGTCGGTTTTGTCTGCCATTTGCACATAACAATACGGAGTCTTAAATATAATTACATGTTATTTAATATTTGGGTAGCACTGAAAGATAACAGTTGAAGAGAGTGACAGAAACATTGTTATTATAGTGTTGTGAATTTCATGAATGAGATAGAAATGCTGTGTCTGTAGCAGCATTTGTGTCATGCTTGTCATGCTTCTGTCATAAACAGATTCTAAATCTAAACTTTTCCTCCAGATACAGGCTCCAAAACTGAGTTTGTAGCATGGAGCTCGGGAATATATGCAATCTAAATACAAAATGCAGAAGGGATTTCATTACATTGCAACAAGCTATAGCAGATAAATGCAGTGTAAACCTGCCCAGTCCTGTGAGTCACTCTCTGGAGGTATACCAGAACTCTGGTATACAACAGAGACCAGACATATCATAAAAAACATCATATTTAATTCCTAACAGGGAAACTGTCAACTCTATGATTCTCAGATACAATGATGAGTGATACAAAGATGGCATTTGCACAGGAGAATTGAATGAGCCTGTCTTGTTCAGTTTCAGCCAGGATAGATACAGCTTAGTCCTTTCTAAACCTCAAATACCAAACAAAGAAATAACTCACTTGGAAAATATTTTGAATAAAATTAAAAAATTATCTTCTACAGCATTGTAGAGCAGACTATTAAACATTGCTAGCAACTGAATTTAGGCTATAATTCTCAATATTGAGTACTTCTTAGTTAGGAGTGAATTTTCTAAATAAAAGTAGCTTTATCTGTAAGAGTATGGATTTTCCCAAGGTTACTTAAGTGGGAACAAAACATATCTATTTAAAGCTTAAGTAGAAAAACAAGGAAACAAATCTAAGTAGCATTTTAGCCAGTCCCCTTCTTCTTACTGAAAAACAGAAAGAGAAAAAAAAATTAAAGGTAGATAGAAAGGGGAAGGGTGCAAACTCTACAAATATCAAAGTGCTATAGAAAGAATAAGGCCAAGAATAAGGGCATCAGAAATGTTCAGCAAGGGATGAAGCCAATAATTTAAGATTAAAACAGGATCTTCCACATTCTGAAATCAGAATTAAGTCTAAAATATTCTTTTTCCTCTTCTAAATTTCAGACAGAAAAACTCCCACATCTAAGAACAGAGTCAGAGATACAAGTAGATAACATACAGTTTTGTATAAATTATGCCTGTCACCACAACTCTGACTAGACAGTCAGCATCTTGTAAAAAAGCATTGCAGAGTGGATCCTGAGACCAAGAATTCTTTTTTTTTTTCCCTATTACACCTTACAGAGAAGAAAAATTGACCACCTTAAGACTTTTGTTAACATTTTCTTAAAAAGAGATTTTTGGACACAAAATACTTAAGATCATAAGTAATTGGTTTGATTATTATGCCCAATCAGCAAATGACAGAACTGATGCCCTATATTCCTAGGCAACTTTCCTTAAGATTACAGAAAACAGAAGTGAAAATATGACTATAAGACTACGCCTCAGCCTGGAAACACTAGTAGTTTTATTCTTTGTTTTTCAGACATACCTCTTATATGAAAGTGCTACAGATGTGGTTCCATCTACATTATTGTTTTAACAAAATTTAACTTCGTCATTGTTCATGTATGTCTGTTTATAGTCATACTATAGTATTTATACTATATATGTAGTACAGTATTCATAGTATTTATACTATCTATGTACAGTATTAATACTTATACTTATACAATAATATTTATCCTCACAGAGTTGCAAAAGAAAGAGAAAAATCATTATAAAGTCTCTAATTGCAAAAAAAAAACTGAAAATAATGTATCTATGTATGAGGCCTTTTTTGCTCTCTACCCGTATGACTTTTCTGATAGCGACATGCTACCAATCCCACCAGTGAACAACTGTAATCATTGCATCTTTTCTGCCATCAGTGATGTGGGCAATATAAAACATACTGCACAGGGAAGAGCAGACAATCCCCAAAGTAAAAAAGATTCCATCCTCTCACACCCTCCATAATAGTTTTAGCAACAGGAAATCAAACAGATTTTCCTATTGACGATACAAGTAAGATCTATCAACCAAGAGTCTTTTAAATCAAATATTTATTGTTTCTGCAGCTGTTGGGCTTCTACATAAGCTAAATAAACCTCATAAAGTATCTCTCAGTCGCTGTTAAGATTAGATGATAATGGTTTACATCCAGAACACATTGTCTGCTTTCAATCACGTTGATTTCTTCTCTTTTTGTACACATACATATACATTTATTTTTATATATGTGTCTCCCAGTAATAAAATTCACCCTTGTATATATTCATCTTTCCCTCAGAAAAGCTAACAGTCATAGTTTCTATTTTCATTAGAAAATTTAATGATTGAGCTTTATAGAACCACCCAATTTCTCATGTGACATCAAAGATAGGACAACTATTCCTTCTGCATCTGCAGTCCCAAAGTGCCAATGCCTTTACAGATATGTGCTTATGTACATCAAACAAATCAACTGAAATTCTTGACTCGGATGGAGTCAAGAGTCAATAGTGAAAGCGACCAATGGAGGGAAATTTTAACAGCATCGATGGAGTAACTCAAGTTTATAGTATGTATGAGAAATCCAGATTCAAAAATGTTGACATTTTTAATTTTTAAAGCATTCTGCTATTAATAATTGCAAAAGACTTGGCCCATAGCACAAATTTAAAAAAAAAAAAAAAAAACATTTTGAAGGGAATTATTCACCAGTTAGCTGTTTGAATCATCATTCAATCTGGTGAACTTGGAATGCAGATCATGGTTCGGTTTTCCGATGTATATATATATTTCTTTTTGGAGGCTTTCACTTAAGGTCATTTCTAATATATCACAACATAGTAAAGTTAAATAAAGTATATAAAAAATTAATAAGCTGCAGCAGAAACAAGATGAATCACTTAAATATATTTGTATGTATGTGATAGCACCAAAAATGTTACAACACAGCTTCCCTTTTCAATTTACTAGCTTGCTTTCTTCTCCACTCTTCTCTCTTGCCTCCTGCTATAAAAACAGAAGTAGTGACAAAATTAAAGGTAAGAAGTTTCTGTAAAGCAAGTAGGACACATTCTGCTCAAGCATTCCTATAAAATCTTGAGTTAAATGAGGCTGAATTAATTATGTGGTGAAGAAAGAGTGAGGGATATAGACCAAAATGTATTAGTCAAATAAGATATTAAATGACTCATTCTCACAGCATAAAATCTACAAAATTAAAATCAACTATCTACGCTCTATGCAGAATGATAATGACAGTTATTCCTGTGTAGGTATATCCTTCGGCTTACTGACAAAGTGTATCTGTATCCATTAAAGATAAAAGTGGCCCCAAAGCCTGTTTGTTTTCATATTTTACTTCTAATAGCAGTCACAGCTGAAGCACATGGCATATCTGAAGAATTAGTGATCAGCTACAGTTCATGACCATCAGCTATGGCTCAAGTGTGAGGTTTTACCTAGCAGATCATTTATCTCAAGGGAATATCCCTCACCTCAATTACTATTGCTCAAACAGCTGTATGGCAGATATAATATTGATCTACACTCAAGGATGAGCATACAGGGATATGTATACCCATATTAGCCTACAGTAGTGCTGTCCATGAACAAAAGATTCATCAAAAATGGATCTAGTTCCAAACTGAAGGATTTTACCCTTTCCCTCATGATCTTCTCAGCTGCTACCTGTATTTCTAGCATCCAGTATTTCCTCTGCCTTGCACTTTGCCCACTTTCTGTTTGTGGCTAATTTGTTTTCCTACCTCTACAGTAAGCTTCGTTATAATCCAGGACACATGAGATTATTTTGAAATGTATGATAATCTGCCAGCAGTTTAGGTTTTTCTGTTATTGTTGTTTTTTAGTGTTACTTCCCTTGCTGATTCAGTATTACTCAGTATCACCGCTCATTCTGTCCTAATAGCATCTTTTCTACCCTTTTCAAAATATTTGTCATTCCTATTCCTTAGTCACATAGTGCTAAGTGTTGAAAGCTATTTTTCAGTTCTTCCATGAATGAGAGTTTTCCCTTGATACTGAATGACAACTCCTTTTACTACTTCTCTTTTATCCTCAGCCAAAGCAGATCTAAAACAGTGAGTGAATTGGAAGAATAGTATTTTATATTAGATTTGAAAGAAACTATAAACGGTTATAAATGGCAAGAAGAAGCAAGGCTGTGAGAATTCAGATCCTAGTAGGAAATAAGTAAAAATATAAAGATTAGGTCCAAAGTATCCTTTTATGTGAAGTTATTGTGGGAATCACCACACAGAGTTTAGAAATCTTGCTTTTCTCTTTCTCTCTTTTTGAGAATTCTCAAATAGAGAGTTTTCTTCATTCTTACAATTACAAGTCATTTTACAATCTACACAGAAGACAAGAAAAAAGAAAGAGTGAGCTGGATCAGATCAGCAGTCTTTCCAATTCAGTGCCTTGCCTTACAATAGGCATTAGCATATGCTCAAGCAAAGAGCGTGAGAAACAGAGTGATCCCAGCCCCGAGGTACTATCCCAATTCTGGCAAGATACAACCTCATACCTGGCTGAGCCTGAGGCTGCATGTGGAACATTTCCCTAGTAGCCATGGGCAGCCACTGCTCACAGCTGTTTCTTGTAACACGGTTTGCTGCCAGGAGCCTTTTGGTGCTGTGAAAACCTCAAGAGCCACCACCGAAACCTGCAGGGAAGGAGTATTGTGGAGAGTCATCCATACAGAGAATGCTTGTTTGTTTCATTCAACTTTATTTGCTAAAATTGATGCATTCTCTGTAGACACTAGACAGAAAGGGGGGCCACCAGGTAGTAGCTTCTGTTGTCATCTGTTTGGACTACCTTTATTTGAATGGGAACAAAAACAAAAATACACATTAGAAGTAGCTATTTCTTTCCATGCGCTTTTGGGGTTTACTAGATAATAGGACTCCCAACCTTAGACAAATAGGTGAAATGACTTACATATGAACAGTGTTCATGGATCACCACATACCATTTGCTTTTATTGGCTGCCTTCATCAGCAGGCCAGGACAAGCACTCAGAAATGGAGAGAATTTGGACCTGTTTGTATAGGTCATAAATACTTTTTTTTCAGGCAAATTATCTATAATACTACACAGTGGAACAGAACAGAGCTATAAGAAATAATCTGTTTTCTTTGGATGTATCTAGAGATACTGGAAGCAGCAGAATGGCATTTTGGTGTCAGACTAAATCCAGGGCAACAACTAGAAAAGCCTAGGAACACCCAGTTTAGTCTGTTAATAGGACCTTTAAAAAAAAAAAAGGTCTACAGTAAGAAATAAACAGAGAACAGAGAGGAATGACCGCAAGATAGACTTTTGCCAGTTCCTCAATAGCAGAGAGATGCTTCAGGTAAATAAGGAGCAGAAGATTTATTTCAAAAAAAGCACTGAATTTATTTAGAGAAAAAAAAAAGTGCAAATGCACTAAATACACTTCATAGGAAATGCAAGAGTGACATACATGCTACTTGAAGCCCCAATGCCCTGGAACAATTTCAGCCTATTTCAAAAAAAGTATCTACTCCCAGAAGCACAAGACATATCTGTACAGGATCCCTTTCCCATTGAGGGACCTCAGCCTCAACACCAGTGAAATAGTACACCTATAAACCTGCAAGCCTAATCTCTTGGACTGCAATGGAATTAATCTTGAGTAACATATCTCTTAATGAGGACCTATGTTCAATACCCTCAGCCTGCTAGGTGATACACTCTCTAGCTATGGGGAGCACATACATTACTGTTATTCACCTAAACTCCCAGTTTACTAAGCATGCAGGAAAGTTATGGGTTCTCTTTATGATAAAACAAAACAAAAGAAAAAAAAACAAGAAACAGTTAGATCTCAATGTGTAGATTTGATTACTAGAAAGATCCTGGTGGACATTGGTTGTTGGTCATTCTAAGTCAAAGTCATAACTTAAAATGGAAATTTTAATACAGTAGTGCACCACTGTATAAAAAGCTCTGACTCAGATTTTTCAATTTCATACTTCTTAAAATATATATAAATTTCAAGGCCTAAACACAATTTTGTTTTTTTTCTTGCAATTAACATCTAAATAAGTTTTTAAATTAATATCTAAATTAGCTTTTTTTTCTTGCAATTAAAACTTATTTAGATATCTGTCTGCCATGAGTGATTAATACAGACAAGAAAAGTGAACAATGAAATGTTTGCTTTTCAAAAACCTAATATTTACAGAAAATTTTTTTTCAATGCACTGCCAAGAATCGTGCAGCACTAAAAATTTAAACTTACGTATTCCTGAAGTCTAAATAAGAATAAAGTATATTGTATTAAGCATAAACGCATACATACAATCCACACAACCAGAGTGGATGAAACTGATGCAGAATTTCTGGTTTCTTACTGCACAAGGAAAATCTTCTGCAATTCTTATATGTCTTTATTAAGCGTTAATGATTTTATGAGATAAATGGCTGATTATTAAGAATGCCCAAATTGTTGATTTTTCCTACTCATAGAAGGAGAGAATCATTAAGGTAGGAAGGGACCTCTAGAGATCATCTAGTCCAACCCCCCTGCACAAATAGGGTCACCTAGAGCACGTGGCACAGGACTGCGTCCAAGCAGGTTTTGAAGATCTCCAGAGAAGGAGACTCCACAACCTCTCTGGGCAGCCTGTTCCAGTGCTCTGTCACCCTCATTGGTAAGAAATTTTTCCTTAAGTTCCTGTGGAACTTTTGATGCTTCAGTTTGTGGCCATTACCTCTAGCTCTGTCAGTGGCCACCACTGAAAAGAGACCAGCACCATCCTCCTCACTGCCTCCCTTGAGGTACTTATAGACACTGATTAGATCCCCTCTCAGCCTTCTCTTCCCCAGGCTGAACAGGCCCAGCTCCCTCAGCCTCTCCTCATAGGGCAGATGTTCCAGGCCCCTGATCATCCTTGTGGCCCTGCGCTGGACTCTCTCCAGCAGCTCCACATCCCTCTTGTACTGTGGAGCCCAGAACTGGACACAATACTCCAGATGTGGCCTCACCAGGGCTGAGTAGAGGGGCAGGATCACCTCCCTCGACCTGCTGGAGATGCTCTTCTTAATGCACCCCAGGATCCCATTGGCCTTCTTGGCCACAAGGGCACACTGCTGCCTCATGGTCAACTTTTCGTCTACCATGACACCCAGGTCCCTCTCTGCAGAGCTGCTCTCCAGAAGGTCAGTCCCCAGCCTGTATTGGTGTCTGGGGTTATTCCTCCCCAGGTGCAGGGCCTTGCACTTGGCCTTGTTGAATTGCATGAGGTTTTTCACCACCCAGTGGTCCAATCTGTCCAGGTCCCTCTGGATGGCAGCGCAGCCCTCTGGGGTATCAGCTACTCCTCCCAGTTTCGTGTCATCAGCAAACTTGCTGAGGGAGCACTCTGTGCCTTCATCCAGGTCATTGATGAATAAATTGAACAGGACTGGGCCAAGGACTGACCCCTGGGGGACCCCGTTAGCTAGAGGCCTCCAACTAGACTCTGCACCGCTGATCACCACCCTCTGGGCTCTCCCATCCAGCAAGTTCCTAATCCACCTCACTGTCCACTCATCTAACCCACTCTTCCGGAGCTTGCCCAGGAGGATGTTGTGAGGGACAGTGTCAAAAGCCTTGGTGAAGTCAAGATAGACGACATCCACTGCTCTTCCCTCATCTATCCAGCTGGTCATTCCATCACAGGTTCCATAACTATCAGGTTAGTCAAGCATGATTAGCCCTTGGTGAATCCATGCTGATGACTCCTGAGCACCTTCTTGTCCTCCACATGTTTGGAGACAACAGCCAGGATGAGCTGCTCCATGACTCTTCCAGGGATGGAGGTGAGGCTGACTGGCCTGTAGTTGCCTGGGTCCTCCTCCTTGCCATTTTGAAGACTGGTGTGACACTGGCTTTCTTCCCATCTTCTGGCACCTCCCCCGTTCTCCTAGACCTTTCGAAGATGATGGAGAACAGCTTAGCAATAACATCCGCCAGCTCCCGCAGTACTCTCAGGTGCATCCCATCAGGCCCATGGATTTGTGGATGTCAAGCTTCCCTAAGAGCTCTCTGACTCAAATCACTAATAGTAAAAGCAACACAAAGATGAGTGTCAGACTGAAAATATTTCAGAATATTCAAAGGAGCTACCATCACTGGAGAGAATTTGTCTGTTTACACTCATCTTGTAACATGATAAAGAAAGGATGGTTTTATCTGGAAGTAATAGGCAGCATGAGAGTAAATAAAAAAGATAACCAGACTGATTTTTACAGTAGTCACTCATCTATGTTGGGAGTGATGCACTTCATCAAAAGCCATT
The DNA here is from genome assembly GCF_059628265.1 of Tinamus guttatus. NCBI lineage: Eukaryota > Metazoa > Chordata > Aves > Tinamiformes > Tinamidae > Tinamus > Tinamus guttatus. Next base: position 191,588 of record NW_028288556.1, on the reverse strand, counting down.
CTGCAATTCTTACTGTGTCTTCTAGTAGTCAAAAACTAAACCCCTTTGCAGAGGCCAGCACAAGGAATTCTGTCTTGAGGATTCATTTGAGCTTGAAGCAGTATACACTGCTACAAAATAAATACAATTTTCTTGATTTGTTATTGATTATTGAGTGCCCAGAGACTCTAGCCAAGATGGAAATCCATTATGGTGCACTGGCGTATAAACACTGTTAACCCCCAAACAAGTTCTTTGCAGCCAGTATATTATTTTCTGAAACAAACGAAATCAGAAGAGGAGAAAAAAAAAAAAAAAGCTTTAGGAACAATATACTCTAATGGAAGGTGAAGCACTAATAAAGGAATGCTGTGAGAGTTCGTACTTGATTGTAGACAGGATGCTCTATTCATCTCCGTTATCATTATCAATGTCGGAACATTACCTACAATAACTGCCCCTTTAGAAAAAGCAAATAGGTTATGTGTTTCTCTTCTCTCTCGAGCACCCACTTTGGCAATTGTTCTGCAAATGCTACCCTGAAACACCCTGAAAGGTGTCTCTGATATAAAGTCATTTTCACAGCTCCGTTTTTATAAGATGCACAGTTTATTGAGTAATTTGCATGTTATCTTATTCTTGACAGCCAAAAAGCTTTCAAGTGCAATTATCACAGACGCCCCCACAACATGTGAACAGACAGCAGGATAGAAATGCTTATGTACCCAATCCTCAATTGACTGCTCATGGGTCTGAATTACTGTTCTTACATGGACTCAGCATCACAATAAATAAGAGTTTATGGAGAGAGGATTGAAATGAATTTTAAAGCAAGCTTCTTTTCCCTGCCTCACCTGCTTTTTTAACACTTCCCTCAATTTTCTTGAAGGTGAACCTATTCTAGATCTATCCACAGTCTACTTCATGACATCTGTAGAACACCAAGGAGATAAAATGTTAAGCTATTAGTCATACTACAAGTTATATTGTCAGAATTGTAATTACCTGCAAAAATCTCGCTTGAAAAGTTATGTTATGCAAATATCAAACCATTCTTTTCCCCGTCGCCTTCCATCAAATGACATCTTTCAGAAGACGACACCACTTTTACATTAACTTCATAACTTTTGTTGTTGTTGTTGGCAGCACTTATATCTGGGAAAAGCAAAGAGCGGACATGCTACTGGAGGGATCTAATAAGCAGACTGCTTGCTTTAGAGTGCAGAATATAGGAATTTCATTTGTTATTACAAATTACTCCACAGGAATCTTCCTAAGAATGCTTCTGGTGGATGACATTTTCTGCACTGTTAAAGCACTTGCCAAGGCCAAGCAATTGGCCTGAGTGAAAGTAGTAGTGAAAATGAAGCCAGAACTTCATAGACTTTATGACTCATTTATATCAATACCTTGCATAGTGAAAGCTCAGTTTCTAATTACAGAGATTTTATCTGGAAATACTAATTAATATTGTATGTTTCTGTATATAAGAATTAACAATGTAAAATAATTCTCTTCTGACTCTTTAAGATTTTCTCTACCATTGCTAAACAGAGGAATGCCCATAGATAGAATAGTTGCCCTCGGCCTTAGTGGGCCTCACAGAACGTAAGATGGATAGAATTACTAAAGAACCTGACCTCGCTGAGTGGCATTCTCCCGAGAGCTAATCGTAATTCTAGCACATTGGAAAGCAAGCTGTGATATCATATGGAAAATAAATTGAAAGTCATTGCAAAGTTGCAAACAGCCAGGAGTCTCACAAATGCATGATGTTAATACAAATTACTTTTGGAGAGTAGACTCAGCAGTTTGACTACCAACTATGGTGCTAAGAAGGTTGAAGAGTACAGGGCAGATGATAGCCGTTAGCTTATAGAATAGCTATTTCAGGGGTAACCTGACTGCGCCACCGGATCAGATTTAAGTAAATACAGAAGCACTGCATGTGGAGCCATACCACACGGTATGACTCCTGTCCATCAGCCTTCAACAAAAGAGGAAAGGGTAACTGATGCTGTAGTGCACATGACTGGAACAAGAAGTAAATTCTCCTGAATGATGCTTTAGTTTAGCTTACATGAGAGACCCAAATATTACAATGTAGTTTGTATTTACATACTATTCTTTATACAGCAATTCAGGAGGAAGTGATGGACTTCAGTGTTTCTTCCAAAAAATATCCTCCTTTGCCTGATCTTCAAGCTATGAGAAATACCACACACTAGAACTGTATCTCTAATATTGAAATTGAGAATTGAAATAAAGAATAGCACCAGGAATCCAAATGGCTAAGTTGATATATAAATACAATTGTAGCAACAAGTACCTACATTTTCAGACAATCACCCCATTGAAATCAGTCTTCCCCCTCGCTTCTGAATCACACAGAATTCATCTTCATCAGTCCTGGCTTTGCTGTAGCCCATACTGGAACTGTAAGGCATGCCTTTCACACCTTATAGCAGAGATAAAACAGGAAAAGATTTCTGTTCTTGAATAGACTGTATGTACTAACAGCAAGCAAAAGCACAGCCTATATACATCCATGCTGGTACCATTCCCACCACTTGCTAAGAAACACTTAAAAATTTTCAAAATGCTCATAGCTGTAGTAAAAGAAACAATACCAATTATTGATAATATATTTATAAATTTCAGTAAGGTAAGCTACTCTTCTACACCAAGAAAGTCAGTAATACACTATTTCTTTTACTATATTTTTCTCCCTTTCCAAATTCAATTCAAATTTGTGCTTCTGGTTGCCAAGACTCTATAAGCATAAATACATTTTCTTAACTAAGCTTCACCCATTTCTTCTTTTTCTATCCTGTCAGGCCCTTTGCTCTTTACCTTTTTCTTCCTATTGATCTCTCATATTGGGGAATTAGATAGCCAAAAAGAGAAAGATGTCCTTCCTCATGCAAATTTAGCATAACTGATATGAAAATAACTAGAAGGCAATAAAATACAGGATCTCACATTAACAACTTTTACAAAACTATTTTGTAGAAGACATGTTCCTGACATTTATTCATTCTGATAAAAACAGTTAGGGCTGGGATTTGATCCACTGAACTGACCACAAAGTAAACATGCTAAGGACACAGTCACTGGATTCATAATTAATAAACCATTACTAACAAGTACAAGTATTTGTTAGGATAAGAATTACAGAGATCCAAGTTACTCTAATAATGACTCAAGAAAGTAAATCTTGGTGTTACCAAGACTGGAGGTAAACCAAACCAGGAAGCTACCCAGGCAGAGGTTGTAGCTGAAACAGTTGGTTCTGCTGAAGAAAAAAGTTGAGGCAGCAAAAGAGGGACAGCCAAAGCGAGGGACAGCCAAAAGACTTTCAAAAGCATAAATATTTTATTTAGTACTTCTTTCACATTCTAAAGGGAAGGTACACATAAAATTAGCCGTTATTATCATATCAAGCAATACTTACAACTTCTAACATCTGTAACAATTTATCATGAGAAACATCTGCTAGGTATTTCAAATAAGTAGGTTTCTATTGATCTTGTTTCTAATTTTGGCTTCTTCACAGGCCAGCTGACTTAGATGAGTACATCAATAACCTGACCTCTAGAGGAAGTAATCTGGAAATTGCTTATGAGTTGTTGCATGACTAACATTCAAAAATGCCTTCAATTAGCCTTTTGAAGTCCCTAGAGCTAATGTAACATTGCTTAAAATTATATTTTATATATATATGTGTGTGTGTATATACATATATACATACATATATATATATATATATACACATACATATAGCTGAATCACACCCCATTTCGCAGCTCTACGGAAGATAATTTAAGATCCTTACTATCCGGACCTGGTGAAATTAATTAGGAAGTATGTTCATATAATTTTATATATTTTTTGATGGTACCTATCTTTAAGGTTAGTGTGAAGAAAGGGGGACCTGTTATTTTCAATTTGCTTTATTTTTAAGTGCTCCAAATTTTCATTAATCTGAACTGGGATTTCTAAATTGGTAGTAGAATTTTGGGACTTGTCCATTGGTTACAGCTGAATAGCAATCCTTTTTTGCAAGTCTTCCAAGGACTATCTTTTGCCAAAGTAAATCAATAATTGTTAGGAAAAGGACTGAAAGAATATAATGGAGATAGAGATTGCTTCTCGATTGCCTTTAATGAGCTCCTATAGAAATAGAGATTGTGGAAAATCAAAATTACAAATTGCTTTGAAATTCCTGGCCAAAGCTTCAAGCAGCATGTCTGATGAGGGAGATGTTTCTTATCTGGACATCAAATGCCTATCAGCATGCAGATGCCTTCATCTTTCCTGGATACAAATGCAAACAACCCATAAAAATAATTTTTGTTGTGTAAATTATCAGTGTGTAAGCTGTTTCCAGTTGTGATTCATAGTTCCTAATTAAAATCAAAACGTATAGCATATCTGTACCAACTAGTTACCAATACATTTATCTACTTTAGAGATGGTATGCATATTAGGTAATGCCACAGACTTGTTACACACTTCAAAATGGTATTTCAGTAAAACACATAGTGATTAATACAGTGGAATAATGTAGCACCACCACTATTTTGAACATTGGTGACAGTTTTCTTCTCTCACCGCAGATGCAGCTCCAATTCAAAAGGCATAGAGTGCACTGCAATGTCCCGATAGCAACCAGTAAAGATTAGGAGAAAAGACACAGGCAGAGTCAATCACTCAGTGAGACTTTACACAACACACTCATGCAGTTTCTCACAGCCTTTCCTTTGGGACTTGGACAAATCTATCATTTCTTGAACCTGTCTAGGACTTAGGCACCTATGCTATCCTTCAGCAACTTCACAGCTGAACACTCTTTATACAAAAGGTATTTAAACCAAATAAATACCTCATAACTTCAACTGATGGCTCACTGTAGCACAAGGAGAAAAAACAAATCGATGCTCCCCAAAATTTGTCCTTTTCATAATCCACCAGTCTCCATCATAGTCCCCTCACAATAATCTTTTCCAGGAGAGGCCTTTAGTGCATATAATCTGCCCTACTGCAGAAACCTGTACATCTGTTCCTTTTGCTCTTTTTGTATCTTCTTTTAATCCTAACATATTCTTTTGGAGGTCTGGAGATAAAGTGATGAAATCACAGGTTCCTCAGGTTGAGTTTGGAAGGGACCTCTAGAGATCATACAGTCCAACCCCCCTGCTCCAGCCGGGACACCTAGTGCACAGGGTGGCATCCAGGCGGACTTTGAAGATCTCCAGAGAAGGAGACTCCACCACCTCTCCGGGCAGCCTGTTCCAGGGTGCTGTATATCTGCATATAATACGGGAACTATAACATGCATGAGGTTCTTGTAATGTAGCATAGTTTTATGGTTTATTTCTTATCTAATAACACTAACCATTAAATTTGTTTTTTATTGCTGCTCAGCTGGCTTTTGCATAGAGCTTCCCATATAACTTTTTTTCTGAGTGATAAAATCAGTAACACTAGTCTATCCACTCCTCTAACAAAATTTCATACAGGCTGATATTACCGATCTTCCACAGACACCCTTAGTTAGAAAAGTTTTACAAAAATCTTAGCATAAACACTAACCAGATTTTACTTTGTATCCTCTCCAGTTTCGAAGTGTACAACATACCAATAGTTCGCTGTGACTACAAGGCAGTCTATGCACTACTAAATTGTAGGGCTGAGTTTTGGACAATGGATCCAAGACAAAGACTCCAGTTCTTTTAATATGGGCAAATTCCAAGAAAATGCATTTTCTACTTAAACATCCACATTAATCCTTCTCCCCTACGCATATATACACATACTCATAAATTACAGTAACATATGGCTGGAAGAACAAAGATGCCTACATTTGATCAGAATTTAAAACATTTATTAATCACCTATATAGACTCTAAAAATGCTGCCATGTCATGACCCTGACAGGGGCATTACATTTCACTGTTATGAAGTAGTTTCATACGTGTTGATGCTAATGAATTTTAATCGTGTGTGATGTGGTCATAAAAGATTTACTCGGGTGTCTAGGGGACTGCCTAAAATGTTTCCCCACTGGATTGGTTTGAATGTGCTCAAATGTAAGCTCCAAAATCCTATTTTCTTTTTCTTAAAGTACCTGCACAGTCTTCTCCTCTACCAAGTTTTCATGAAATATTTAGGAACTTATTTTTTGAGATCTATATTCCCTTAATTATTCTCATTGAAATTCATCAAGAGATCAGCAAGTATTTAGAATTCTTGGACATCATGTCCCAAGCAAGTTTATTTTTATGAACATATTTTTTTTTCTCTTGCAGCAGTTTCCTCCTGAGCTAGGTGGGCTATGGTTTTAGTTAACTCTTTCTGTATACTATGGTATTTGAACTGGAACACAACAAGATTTTCATGAGCAGTATTATGGCTAACCGCTTATAAGAGCTGCAGTAAATGATTTCCTTAGCCAGCAAAAAGATTTGATCTTTTAAAGTACTACCTAAAGGGCAGTCTTTATCTTGACAAATCGCATCATATGCTACCATGTAACAGAGGTGGTATTATACAGTGGGACCAGGCACACTGCTACCATGATTAAATGCTTCCATTAGGAAATACCGGGTGAATATGCTTGAACTTACTTCTCAACTGAAGGCTGAGATGCAGAACAGCCATTGCGAGAAAGAAACCCTGGACCAGTCCATGGACTGGGCTCTATGAGATAACTGAGGAGAACAGGCGGTTGTCACAATGCAGCCCTCAAGGACCTGAAGCCTCCCTAAAAGTACCAAAAAATGTCCCCCCAGACAAAGAAGGACCACGATGGAGACTGTTTTCTAAGCAACACGTGGCCTCGCTCATCTTACAGCAGCCACCCACCAGCCAAAACACACCCTGCACGCTACGGGCACACCTTCCAACAGCTTCCAGTAACACAGTTCTTCGTATGCTCTCACCAAATATTTCCCAAACTGTGATCAGGATCTCAGGTCATCCTTCATTATTAGAACAGTAAAAATTCTGAGTCAGGATATTTTTTTTCCTGAGAAATGTGTGTATAGAACAACTGAAACTTTTTTTTTCTTGTTGTTCAAATGAGAATATCTGGAAATCAAAACATTTTGCGTTTTAAAGCAATGGTTTGTTTTGAATTTTTAAGACAGGAGATAAATATCCAGACGTCCTTCAACAGAATGAAACAATGAACAGAATAAAAACTATTTTAAATCTTTTTCCAGTGTTTAAAAAAAATGTGTCATTTGAGTCAGGTCAACATATTTTAATTGACCTCTTCTGCTCCTTCTGGATAAAACATGGAAGTAAAAGTAAATATCACCTTGCTCACTCTTTTTTTTTTTTCTCTCATTTCTTAAATATGAACACCACACCTTTCATCTTGTGTAATCTGCGTCTACTTGTTTCCAAATGCAGCATCACAGTAACATAGCAACTTACCTTATGTGATGTAAGGCTGCCTTTAAGTAGTTTTAATACAGACCATCTTTGGTACTTTGGTGAAAAGACAGTCTTGAATTGACAAGTTGAAGTGTTGCCAGTGATACTGAACTTAGTACGGGCTACTGACGCACCATCTGCCTTATTAACTAAGTAAGGCTTTTGGTATGCTTGAAGCTTCATGATCTCATATATTGCTATGGTCAACCAAACTATCTGAAAACTGGCTGAACTGCGGCGATCAGTCCAGATGTTTTGCTACTCATAGCAAGTTCTGAAGATACTTATGCCTTTGCCAGGTCTCATAGCAGTTCCTAGCTGCAGGCATTTGAAAGAGAACTTGTGATTTTGGAAAACAGCCTAGGCCTACAGAAATGCAGCTTCCTCTGTACCTTAAAAGTCACTATCCCCTTTCCAGTTTGTCATCCTTCTAGTTTTAAAAACCTTATTTTTCTGATTGCTTTAATGAAACTTTCCTCTTAAAGCAATGGTTCCACCATTATAATTCAAATTGGGCTGTGGAGCACCAGTGCTTTATCTTGGAACAGAGACAGCAGAAACACATTCCAGCCTTAGTATAAATCAGGATCAATATAGGTTGTTGTGTTGTTGTCGTTGTTGTTGTTATTTTCTGTTTTTGTTTTTTGTTGTTTTCAATTCCAAGAAATCCAGCATGTTTTATGCATTTCAGGTTTACCTCATCTTTACTTAATTATACTTTACAATACAAGTATATATACAGGACTGCTTGTCCTGTGTAAGTGTTAATGTCATTTCTGTTGGCTTTAGGAATGATGCTGTTTTATTTTGCTCTACATACTTGCCTTGGCCTTTGCAAATAGCCTTTGCAAATAGCTTTTTTTTTTCCTTCTTTTTTTTATTGTTATTTAAATAATATTGTGAAATACAAACAGAACTTCAATATGAGGGTCACTGATTCCTCTATAGGGTCCATTTCTCCCATTCAGCTTTCAGAGCCCGGAACAGGCTGCCCAGAGAGGTTGTGTAGTCTCCTTCTCTGGAGATCTTCAAAACCCGCCTGGATGCCACCCTGTGCCACATGGTCTAGGTGTCCCTGCTGGAGCAGGGGGGTTGGACTAGATGATCTCTAGAGGTCCCTTCCAACCTGAACCATTCTGTAATTCTGTTTTTCCTAAAGTCCAGGTAGGCTTGGTTATTCACCTTCTCTCTGCATTTGTAACATGCCAGAAGATTTAGATTTCCTTTTGTAGAGCATAATAGCCTGCCATTTTAAACATACTGAAGCATGATTAAGTACCAAAAGAGAAATGACTTGTTTTATCACAAGATTAGTTTTGCACAAGCTGGTTTGTGCTTAATGAACTGGAAGAAAAATGCTAGGATTTAATAGCACTTCCAAGCCAGGTGGTACATGCCCAGATTTCACAGCATTTTCCACTGGCCTATCTTACTTTTCCATTTTCATCCAGACTTGTTTTAATTATAAATTAAAACAGTTTTAATTAAAAAGTTTTCTCATTTCCTACTGTGATCTAAAGAAGGAACTACCAATCCAGTTGCTAACACTGCCATTTATGTCCGTTGGCCTGGGTAGAAAGCTGGGGTGGTGCCAGAGGTGAAGTTTTGCTCCCTGCTCTTCTTTGTTTCACAGCACGTTTAGTTTCCAGTTTTACATACCTCAGGAGGCAACGCAATTCTGACACCAAACTCTATTATTTGTGCCTAAAGAGACAGAGGCAGTGCAACATTCAGGGCTACTCTTGTACACAAACTGCTGTTTGTCAACAAACACTTCAAACACAGGCATTCTCCAAGTCCAAATGCATAATCATAAAGCAGCGCCCTTTCGGGAAACTGCTTATCATAGGGGCAGCAGGCACAGCACTAACTGAACTGCCTGTGATGGTACAAAGCAACTTCATTGTAGGCTGCAAGTGATTAAAAAAATAGCGACACAGGTACTATGCTGGGTGTGTTCACACATTTGTCCATGCAAGGGTTAGAATACCCACGTCTGATGCTGGAAGTGTGAAAAAAGTGTAACTTCATGGAAACAAACAAACAAGCAAGCAAGCAAACAGTGAAGTTGAAGCAATCCCCTCTCTTTGCTTCCATGCTTCATAATTTAATTACGAGCTCATTTGACTAATACTTAGAACAGGATGGGAACACGCAGAAGAAAAAGAAAACAGAAATCTTATTGTCAAGTGTTGCAATAGTTGACATTAAATTCCCAAAGGACCTGGAAACTCATTCTAATTAAAATGCAGTATGTAGTGTGCCATAATGTGTCACCTTTCACATGAATCTTTTCTCTTTCATCCACTACTATGATAGGTATTTGAATATTAGGTCAAAGTACACAAAGAATTAGTTTTTACTTTTTTTTTCCCTTTGATAATTATGTTTTCTACATTTTGCTGATACCTTCAGCAAAAGCATTTTTTTCTAGGTAATTCTTTTCACAACATTGATTCCTCCCCATTGCCAAATAATAAGATGCCTCATTCCATCCTCACTGGTACAAGAAGGAAGTTATTTGGTGTATATCTAAAGCATGCATAAAGCATTTTTCCCTCATAATGCTATAGTCAAAATATTGTATATAGTGTACATTTTAAAATGTAATATCTAGGCAGACTGCAGGTTTTCTCCTCTTTCTGATAAATAATCTGGATAGCTGAATCTGATCTTCTGCTCAGCCCTTCAAAGCTCTAGCAGTTGCAAGTTTTATTATTTCTCCATATTCTGAGCATACAGACTCAAAGAGCAAGAAGAGTTTGGGACTACTAACGATGAACTCAGGCTTTTATATGCAACCAGCAGGAAAGAGGAACATGAAAAATAAAGAGAAGAAACCCACAGAGATGCCAAGGGGCGGTTGGTTAACTCCCACTTAGCAGAAGAGTTGGACACAATGCAAAGAAAAGAAATATCACACGATTCCTAAGCAAGCACATCCACGGATAGACTGGACATAAGGCTGACTAGAAGAGCCTGCTTCTGCTGAGCTAACAACTCAATGACAAGATGAGACAAAGCGTAATAGTCCTTAGGAAATCACAAATTACTTGGCTATTTCAAATGCTACTTAAAACAACAGTATTGTTGTCATTTTAGACAACAATGATAATCTTTAGCAGTTCCGGCTTGTTACAACAGCAGATACTAGATCTGAGACAAATTTCCTGTCTTTTCCTCCATTGGAATTAAACCCCTGGGTACTGCTTAGTGTCCTTCACTTAACTGAAGTGGAATTGAGAAGGTTCTGCACCTTGCCAGGATCCAGTGATTTCTCATATTCATAATACCAAACCTTTTCCATTATCTCAATGAGTGGGTGGTATTCCTGGTTAGATTAATCATTTCCCCCCTCCCTGCTCCGTCCCCTCCCCATTGCAAATGTAATTTCTCTTTAGGTGCATTTTAAATTAAAAACCTAAATGGCTTCCAGCTATGGCTGAACTCAAAGTTAAATAGATGTTTCTTGCTCTATTTCCTCTGGATGAGTCACCTAAATTGTTAAAACAGAAGAGTTACATACACGAGTAAGAATAATAATGTCCTTGTTGGGGATAATTCAATGAAACAAGCAGATTAGTCACTAGGGAATGACTGCAATGTCTTTTTTTTTTCTTAGTCAAATTTATTTTTATTTGTTGGGTGTCTCCCCTTTCATTTCATCAACTTGATTTTTGCAGAAAATAAAATTATAAAATATTTTAGATTACAGAACAGATTTTAAAGAATCCAAAATTATATACACCAGATAGACCATATACTTAAAGGCCCAGAGTTGTTTGTAACTTGGCTTTAAAAAGCCGCTAATTAACCTTTCTGAGCGTTTGCATGGGACTGTGTAGAAGGATAGATCTAGAAAGTCTATATGTGTGTATGAAAATACCAACTCAGGATGCAGAAAGACATAGACGCAATACAGACTATTAACCATAGTCTAACAACTTGGCTTGATGTATTTTGCTTCTAAGCAAAATGTACTCATATGTACATATGTCATATGTACTCATATATCTTGTCATATGTACTCAGATGACAAGATTATCTTGGATCAGCTCTTCTTTAGGGTTCTTCTAACTTGTTTCTTCTGTGCATGGTGGTTAAGGGGCATCAATCCAGTCTGTCCAAGTATGTTTGATAAACATTTATTTTGGTGGCAACATCAGGCACATTACTCCTGACATTCAGTTCTTCTGTACTGTCCCTAACTGCAGTAATGCAACTGTTTGCATGGCTGTGCAGTGAACTAGACCTTCTTGCTGGGCTGTCTGGAACATGTTTTGGTTCGCTGAGCTGGTTTGCTGTCTAACGCTAATCTCACTAACAGGAACCCGCACAGTTAGCTGTGAATGAGAAATTACGAGCAGTAGAAAAGAATATGATCTATATTTGCAGGATTCTCACATCTGATTTTTTTTTTAAGATGAAGGAAGTTTATCAATACATGCAATGTATGAAAGGGTCTTCAAACTGCAATATATGAATGACTTCCCAAGTGCTAAGGGCTTGGCACATGCCCAGGAGCTGCAGCTTCAGTGAACAGTGGGTGACATATGATCATTACTGCTGCTGAATATAGTGCCTAAAGGAGAAAACAAACAAACAAAAAAGAGAATCCCTGACTTACTGTGTACTGGTGTTCAAACTATCAGATACCTGCCTGACAGACACTTTAATTTCCCTTAACAAAATGGTAAGAAATACAGTGTGCAGATACTGAACAAATTACCACATAGCAGCTGTTTCACATAGCTGTGCGCATGCTCCTGTACTGTGGTAGGCACTACATAATTTCAGATAGGTTACCCCACAGTAATGAAGGGAAAGAACTACCTTGTCTTTGTCATAAAGCAGGGGCAATTCTTTATCAGAGCTTGACATGCTGCAAGTTCAAACCCTGTTTACCTCACTATAATTTGTAATGCTGTCGGTAAGTTTGGACTTTGGAACAGTAATTAAGATTTTATTTTTCTCTTCTTACTATAAAACAGAAATCTTTCCAGAGTCAAGAGAGATCTTGATTTCTGGTAAACCCTTCCGCATGACTCTAATTACATTCAGCTTTAATACCAGCTCACAAAGGAACACTGCACTTTGATTTAGCAAAATGAATGCTGGTAGATGGCCAGAATTTGAATTTTGTAAAATATCATTAGTTATCCTCAGAAGTGCTGTCTCTGTGCTATTCTGAGGTCTGAATATTCAGATCAATTAGAAGAAGATCTCAATTTGCTAAAAGACCGTGCAGCTGGAGAGTGAGGCTTACTCATCATTGCCAAAAGATAGAGCATGGGACATTATATAACGACACGAGATTTTAATGGAAAGGGTTCAGTGATAAAATTTTCTAAAATGCATGCTATCAACTCAGCTAGTGACAAACAGAGCGACTGATGGCACCTTCCAGATACTAACTGGGCTGTCTTTATTTTATTGTCATTAGATTTATTAGATCCTAAGCATTTTGATTGGAAGCAATGATGCGAGCACAACTGACTCACAACAGACTGTGTACACTAGGTTTGCATTATGGTTTCTGTCTGTGGCATCTAGTTCAGGTTTAACCTTGCTCAGGAGGACAGCTGGAATTTTCCATCAGTTTCTGTGCACAAACCCAGGTTTACTGTGTAAATGGAAAATTACAATCATAGCACGGGCGATGAGTCAGCCTGTCCTCACGACTCCTAAGTATTCCTGCAAGAGCAGACCCCAAAGCAGATTGTAATAGGAGATGCAGCTCATCAGGTTCTCCCAGAACTCTGTGCATTTAAATCACATAGTGTGTGCATAGTGATACTATGGGACAGGGTTGCCAGAGTCTGTAGGGCCAGGAAACAGAAATTCAGTTCTTGCTATAGCTCTCACCGCAAAATAGTTACTAGAATGGACAGCTGAAGAGTTATGGGTAGATGCATCACGTCCTATTTGCGTGGGATTTTTTTTTTTTTCTCGCAGGGAAGTAGGAAACACACGTGTGTGCACAGCATGGTTTTAACACAGAGATCCTTTTGAGCAAGGAGATTACCCAGGCCAGTTTCTGTTCTACAGTCGCAAGTCTCTCAGAGATATGCAGACTTGCCAGCCCTGGAATCATGCAGGTATTCAGCCAACTTATGAGAAAGGTCAAGGTCTTAAGGGCCTGAAATCACAGACGTGAGGTTCTTCAGAGTCTGCCAAAAGCACATTTCCCTGCCACTCAGAACTTGTGGGAACAACAAAGTGTCACATATATGTTAGGGTAATCAGGCTGCAATTTCACTCAAAGGAAAATCATAATGAAGAAAACTTATTCCAGCACAAACCTGTTGCGGCAGAATATTGCATTATATATAACACTTCAATCAGTAGTTTAATAGTTTAAAATCTCTGTGTCCTTACTTCCAGCAAGTTGAGAAATGTCTTCAGGTATCACATCTATTGCTGTCATCAAAACCATTGAATACTACAGAACTTTGGCAAAGGTGAAGTAGACTCTGCAAAGGCCAGCTGGCAAAACCAGCAGTGTCGTGCCCACGTTCCTTGGTTTACAGAAATTTCTGCAAAACCATTCCTTGGCAATTGCAAAATATGTGTGTTGCAAAAACATAAAATATGTATGTTTTAAAAACATAAAATAATCATTCTTCTGTATGAATCCTAATCACGCTGGGTTTGTAATAAAGCAACATTTTATTCTGAGGATTTTCAGCACAATGTAGAGCTATACTTGCACTGTCCTATACATCATTAGGAAAAGATAGGCTTGTCACTATTGTTAGGATTTCAAATTATTTTCTAAAAATAGCCACAGATGTCAGTTATCAGTCTCTATTTAACAAAAATGCAATTTTATATTCTTCAGTACTTGTAAGACTCACTGCTTTTTCTTTTATCTTTTTAGATTTTATATAGCAGCACATAGATTATAGTACAGTCTATTAAAATAAATGGTATTTGCATCTGCACTTATTATGTTTTAAGTTTTAAGTTGCTAGAACTGTGTTCAAACATTTTGCTGATAGTACTCTGAACTATATTTTTAATATAATTTGATTCATGCTTTTTGAATTCAAGACAAAACACATCAGAAAGCATACCTAAACTATCAACCATAATCCTTAAGTAACTGCATTACTTACCAGCTTCTCAAAGTTTGTCTTTTCTTTCCCCTCCCCATACACACATCATCTCTCTTCCTTTTTCCTTCTCCTCTTCCAACAAATAATTTACAGACTCTGCATACCAGTATACATTAATCACATTTCCTTCTAGTAGATATCTACTACACCTAGTAGAAAAAAAGATAAAAAAACAGATACCACAACAGCAAATAAGTTCTTAAAACACACAAATGCAAATAAAGCAGATGTAATTGCAATACCAACCCTTAAAAAATACCACGACACCTACTGAAATGTTGAGAAACACTGTTAACAAATGGCATGCAGACTGCAAATGATATATGCTCTCCATTTTTATCCAAATACACCTGTTGATTGCAGTGGGTGAGAATTCCCCCTCCAGGTTGAATTTCTTTAGTAAAGGAGACAAAATGAATTGCAGCAAAGCCCCGCCTGCCTGCTTCTCGACAGTGTAACAAGTTACCTAGAAAAAATAAGCAAAATGTTGTTTTATTTCTTCCAGCTAGAGTTTTCAGTCAAATTCTGCCAGTACATTTCTCTTTTAAATAAAAGTTACTTCTCCCTAGTCTTGTCTTAGCAGTTCTACGTGCAGCCAGAACCAGCTAGGAATCATAAGAAGCATTGCAAGTGAAGACTGGAAAAAAACTCAGTAGCTGAGATTTAATCAGATTATAAATCACAACATTTAAAAGATGAGATACGATTTCTGAAATACAAAGCTTAGAAGCTAAGCAATAATTCCTGAGTAAGTCCAAATTATGGAGGTGTGGAACACATTAAAAAAAATCAGTTCCATATTATTTCACTTTTCTTTCTTCCACATAAACATCTTTCTCTGATGCTTTTAAGAAAGGAACCTGAGAGCAACATTCCCGGCATCTTGAAGTCTCCTTGCAGTTTATAAACATCAGGCTACCCTTCTCCGTGAAAGGAGATAAAATGATGAAAAACACAAGTTCAGTTTTGAAGAATGCTTTTGTTTGTGAAGCTTAAGCTACGTTTTCAATTTTAAAAATACACATTCAGTCAGTTTCCTGCAAGGCAAGCCTGACCTTTCAAACCAGTTCTTTTATCTTGCTTTCATTATCTTGCACTTGTTGCCTAGTGAACACACCACCAAAAATATAATAACATTAGCCCTGCTTTCACAAATTTAAGCAATATACAATTTTCTAAGGTTAACATTTGAACACTTGGTTAAAGCAATGCTGTGCTTTTTGTAGTTGTGCTGTAGCAGAAATTTTATAGCACAAATTTTAATTTGTGCCGTAGCACGTTTTAAACTTTCACAAAGAAGTGCATTGACTGCCCAGTTCTGTCTAGATTTTACTGAAAAATAAAACTGCAGATAAAACAGGAAAGATTGGTTTTCTTAGACTTCCAGGAATGGACAGAATGTGTCAGAAACAGTATTTAGTGAGACAGGCATGCATCGGTCTGAAGCAAAATCCCTTCTTTTGTTTGACTCTCTGTTGCAGTTTGTAATTTTTTTGATGCACCATCATTTATCACCTGCAATGGATATATATTACTATTTACTTTCCTCCATAGCAAGAACAATAACTGCGGTGGAAGATCAAAAATACGTTTGCATTAAAGGTAAGATCCTTATATTTAAATTCCTTGAACTAGAAGGAAACCAGATGCAAATATCCAGCTACAGATCATTGTTAACAAGATGTTCCTAGTATTCTACACAGTACATATCAAAGACTCCATACCACAGCCCATCTTGAAACATTACTGGTATAATTCTTTTAATTAGGTCTTTTATATTTGTTGAATTATTTTGTACATAATAATTCTAGGAAAACTGACTATTTTGAAGAAATTGTTTCTCTGCAAGTAGTTTCAAAAAAACATTACGAGCAATTCTGAACAAATAAGGTGGCCCTTTGACTCCTAACTAAATCAAGGCCAAAACTCCTCAGAATATATGCCACTGCTGAACAGAAGATTAAGTAGTTAATTGCTGCTATTTACAGTTCATCTTCCCACCTTAGTCACCCAGCAATGTTTGAGAATAAGCAAGGAATTGCTCATGAAGAGTTCTTCACCTATCTACTTATTACTGGTCCCATCTCATTACAAAATGAGCCATTATAGAACCATTATGTTTGTAAAAGATCTTCAAGATCATTGAGTCCAACCATAAACCATTCAACACACTGCCTGTGAAACCATGTCCCTAAGCACCTCATCTACACATTTCTTGAGCACTGCCAGGGATGGTGACTCCACCACTTCCCCGGACAGCCTGTTCCATCCAATGCATCACCACACTTTCTGTGCAGAAATTGTTCCTAACTTACTCCAGTGCAACTTAAGGCCATTTCCTCTTGTCCTATTTTAGATTATTCTGGAGAAGAGATCAACCCCCGCCCAGGTAGTTGTAGAGAGAGACAAGGTCTCCCCGGAGCCTCCTCTCCTCCAGACTGAACAACCCCAGCTCCCTCGGCCGCTCCTCACAAGGTCTCTGCTCCAGCCCCTTCTCCAGCTCCGCTGCCCTTCTCTGGACACGCTCCAGCACCTCCATGTCCTTCTTGTAGTGAGGGGCCCATTGAAATATCCCTCACCAATGGCACTGAACAGCTCCCAGCAAGTCTGCTGGAAAAGTGTCAAAAGAAACGTTAACAGCTCCAGGAATCATACCGGAATCACCGAAAGTAATGGAAAGCCTCAATCAACCAAAATTCAAGAACACCAAGAGACTACCATGACTATTTGCCCTATAGTTCCTTAAAACCAAAACATCTGCAATTTTTATCCAGCCTACATATAAAAAACATCTAGTGATAAAGAGCTACTATAACAATCCACCACAAAAATAAGTTAGCTAGTTCTAGAAGTTAATCACAGCTAGAAAAAAACAGCTGTAGTATTTCCAAGGAGGAATGTGCACCTATAGCAGTCCTTAAGGGAAACAATATTATACCATCCAGCCACCCCAAACCATATGGCTTCCTTTGGTCAACACGTTAAAGTTGTCCATGCTGAGCTAGGCAATGTGGCAGAGCTTCTGCATTAAAGAAATGTTTTCCTCCTCATCTCCTTTGATCCTGTTTCAGCCATTGGTCTCTTCATGTTTTGCAGGCTAAACAACATTATCACAACTACATCTCCACTGTCTCTGCTATACCAGTTGAACAGGATACTGACTATTGAAGTAAGACTTTATTATTTTGATGTCAAGAGTACTGTTATCTGCATTTCTTAATGTTGCGCTAGTGAGACACACCTCTTTGGAGCAAGACGCCACATAAGAAGCAGACACAGCGAACCTCAGCTTTACTCACAAATACCCAGCTATTACCCTGCCAAAAAACTGCACACCTCTAGCCCTGTCAGTCAGCAGGTAGTCCTCAATAACTATACCATTAATTTTGCACTCATCTAATGTGGAAGGTAACAAAATCCCACATCCACTTATGAATTTTAATTTCCAAACATTGTTCCTTAAAAAAGTAACCATTAGAGTAGCAATAAAATGCAGTGGTTCCCCACCAGCTATTCTATTCTAACAGAGCCCAATCAAAGCTCTTCAGGCTTTTAGTTGACCTAGTAAGATAGTGTTCTCTGAGTAACTGCTGCTGAAGCCTGCTGATAACAACAGAGAGCACTCTGCAGAGCTAATAACCAGCAAAGGTCTCTAGTCATTTCGGGAGAAACCTATTGTGCCTGCTTTGTATTAAATTCCTTCTCAGTAGTGCTTTGAAGAAATGATTACTTAAGTATTATAAAATGCTGTTCTATATGCAACCTACCTACCACCAGGGACATTAAAAAAAAAAGAAAAAAGGAAAAAGAGAGAACGATCAGGTAGATTAAGTGGGAGAAACTGCAGCCAAAGAAGGAAAATACATTACTTTGAATTTCTGAGTGCCTGCATCAAGAGTTAGACACTAACTTCTCCTCCATGTCTAGGAACTAAAGGTCATCATCACACACACGTCTCCAGGAAATTAATTCTGTCTACAACCATGATAAAATTTCATGTATGACTTTTGATTTTGATGCTCTGATCATTTGATTATCTGGTGTTTGCAGCTTGAATACTATTTCCTTATGCACTTCAATGACTGCAAGACAGTTTGTGTCCTTCATTCTCACTGCATGACTTCCCTCAAGGCTTTTTGTTTCCTAGAGGAGACAGATGTTTGCTAACTGGAGGATTATTTTATTTTTTTCCTCTTTCATTTTTGCAAGCAGCCCACATTTGAAAGACTTCATTAACAATTTAGTAACGAACGAAATGGCTTTGGCTCTTTGGAAGGGACACTGAGAGATGCTCAGCCAGGAGGCTGGCACCTTATGCCAATGTAAAAAGCACGAAATCCATGCACCGTGACTGCAGCCATGCAAGGGCGAGTGGTCTGCGCCCAAGGGGAGCTGCGGGAGATGCTGCTGGCCACAGGCAGGGCCACAAGCCGCAGCGGTGCCTGGGCTCCACCAGCCTTTCACAGCCTTTTCACAGGCCTTTCTTATCCATCTGCTCGAGGCCCCATGAAATACCACACACAGGCAAAGATGCAACCAAAGGCCCTAAAAAAGTTACATTTGTCCTGCCCCACAGGCCTGATGGCTCCCTCAGGCACCTGAGGCACGAGTGGGCTCCCAGGAACCCTGCTATAACACCCAGGCACACTCGGTTAGTTTCTGAGGAGTACAAAGGCATTTACTTTTTTTCCATTCTTCCTCTGGCTCTAAAAAATATATACATCAACCATACTGACAAATGAATTCATTCATAAAGCCTCACTATAAAAGAGGTAATTTACAACTTCTTTGATTTTATTAGCTGAAAGCTAATGGTGGTGTCAGCTTATCTTTCAAACCAAATTCAATCTCCTAGGGAATCCTAAATGAATGTGCAAAGTCGTGAGGCATATTGCTTTTTCACTGGGGAAAAGTACAGCTGTCCTCACAGCTGTGTTAAGATTTTAGCACAAACTGAAGCACAAACCGTGCACAGGGCAGCCAGGACAGGCCTTCCAGGTGGGTGCTCCAGGGCACCAGCCCCAGGTGAGCTCAGGCCTCAAGCAAGGAAATAAGCCACCCTCTCCCCTGCACTGGCAGGAAAACAGCAGGGAAAGAGTCACTCTGCCCCGCAGGGGAATAGGGACTTGCCACGTTAAACAAATGGCATAACTCTGCACAGCTCCCTCACATTAAGCAAAGGAGAAAATGTTCAGTCTGTCAGTGTCCAAGGACTTTGGAGTGCTTCGTAGCAGCAAGAGTGTACTACTACAGCTTTAAAAGGTTCACAGGTTGACAAGCAAAGGGAGAAAATGTCTGCAAAACCCTCCGCTGTTACCTTTGACATCTCCATCAAATAAGGGTAACTCTCAGACCTTGGGTGACTTGGCTGTTTGAAATCAATACACATGCGCTTTTTAATCCTGCACCTTTTAGCAATCTCCCTTCACGCAATTGCATACAGCATCTCTACCCCAGGAGACTGCTGCTCCCTTGCACCTCCCAGGGAGGGAAGGGACCTGCTGGCCCCAGGGGAAGGCAGTGACAGGTCACGGAGCCGCGGTGCCCGCTCCCACAGCACCCTGCAGTGCTGCACACTCATAATCAGCAAAAGGAGATGTGCTCTGCACCCCTCAGATCCCACTGATCCCGGGGGCCCGCAGGGCATCTGTGCTGTCTGCTGAATTCCCTTATCGCAATTACCTTGGCCCCATAAAAGGGCTCACGCTATCTCAGCTCTTCAGTCAGTGACTCTGCAGTCCTCTTCCTTTTTTTCCTGAAACACTAGGTGATAAAAAACAACCTACTCAAGGTTACACAGCAAGTTGGTAAAAGAGGAAAATAAATCACATTTTTCTCAGTTGTCAGCCCTTTTTCCTTCTGACCTTTTTGGTATTCTCCAGCTTTCTCTCAAATTTCAACAAGTTTCTTCATGAACCTGCAGGTTCATGATAAGCCAAAAGGGCAGGGAAGAGTAAGCTATAAAAAAGTGCAAGGCCCAAGAAAGGAGTATCTGCAGGACATGTCCCCTGCCCATGAAACAGTGCAACCACAGCAGCGCAAAGGACTGCTGTACTCGTGACTGTGCACTTTCACAGATCCTCTTTTTTCCTCATAAAGTGGCCAATTTTAATAGCCACCAATACTGTACATTTTTGTACCAGCATGAAAATGTGAATATATGCATTATTAATACAACATGTGCATACACTCTGCTATGACAGTACCTTCCTAGGTATCTCCCTTTTTTCACTTACAGCTGTGCAGGGTAGACTAAAACAATCTGTAAACCCAAAAACCTGTTCCATTGCAAATACCATTAACATGCAGAGAATCTCTCCACAAAATGTTTTTTATTTGTCTGACTCTATAACTTTGCAGTGACATTTTAGCTGTAACACTATGTTATACATAGCAGATTTACATAAGCATACTTCTTTCTTTCTTTCTCTATAAAATAATACACATACAGCATATATTATTGCATGTATAAAATAGCTCAACAGTATTTTCATCATGTTCACTCTTTTCTATCCTGATGGAACTTGAAAAAATATGCCTTAGTAATACACAACCGCCCTGCATCTAATTTCTAAGCTAAGGGTCATGTTCCTGTTTCAGCAACCTGGCCTTTGGCAACTCAGCTCCAATTAACTTACTAGAACTAATGGAAGACTGGCAGGCAAGTGTGGCACACTTAACAAAACATCCTAAATACCATGGCCACTCGCCAGGTTACCTACCAAAATGGTTTAATCAATTTCAGCAATATAGGTTTAAAAGTTATTCCCTGCCAGGTGAGAATTTATCATCTTAGCAGTGGTTCATTATCAAGTTCTTGGCCACTTCATAAACAAGATAAATAAAACTAGACTGAATTTGACAGGATAAAGGGAATTTCATAGGTTGGTATTATGTCTAAGATATTTAGCACTCTGTCAATAGCATCTTTTCCACAGACAGTTAAAAATATGTATGTATAGAAGAATTATTACATATAAGAGCATAATATCCCAAACAATTAACAACAGTGCAGCTCTCAATTTTTGAAATCCTCACATGATGTTGGGCTATATTTAGATTTGCTGTGCAATGAGGCCTTTAAATAGGTCTTTTTACTTTGGTTTGCTGTTCCCTTTGAGTTAATTTTGCACTGCTTAATAATCAAGGGATTCTTCAATTGTATACAATACGTGTCATATTGCTACTGTGATATATGATGAACTTTAAACCTAGCTGACACTAGGAACTGACCTGGCAACCTTTATCATTCAAACAGTCTCTTCCTACGTCTCTACAGTTTGAACTAAAGAAACAATGTTGTCATGGATAGCGTCATATTCAAAACACATCACATAGCCTGTCCAATAAATTAAGTGAGTCTATAGGGAATCTAAACCAGTGCGAAAGAGTTTATGTTATATTACTTTCAAAGTTCTTCCCTTTTCATGGGGAGCATTCCATGCAATCACAAATACTAATGAGAACTGATCAGAGGCAATCCACTCTGCTCCCTAGCTAGTTTAGCCTCCAGTTTCTTTGACCCCCCCCTATCAAATCATCTTCCTTTCTGGTTCTCAGAAGATCCCGTTGGCAATGTGACAGGTCTCAAGCAGCACCATAAAACAGTGAAAATCTCTGCAATGGCTGTAAACAAATTCAGTAACAGATACACAGCCACAAAGAATGAGAGCTATTAGCCTGAGAGAAGCACACCCAAACCATGGGAGCCTGGAGCACAAAGGTATGGGAGCCTCATGAGCCCTAGCTAAAAATCATAGAATCATAGAATGCTTAGGGTTGGAAGGGACCTCCAGAGGTCATCTAGTCCAACCCCCCTGCACACGCAGGGTCACCTAGAGCACGTGGCACAGGACTGCGTCCAAACGGGTTTTGAAGATCTCCAGGGAAGGAGACTCCACAACCTCTCTGGGCAGCCTGTTCCAGTGCTCTGTCACCCTCACTGGTAAGAAATTTTTCCTTAAGTTCCTGTGGAACTTTTGGTGCTTCAGTTTGTGGCCATTACCTCTAGTTCTGTCAGTGGCCAGCACTGAAAAGAGACCAGCACCATCCTCTGCATTCCCTGCCTTGAGGTACTTATAGA
This sequence comes from Tinamus guttatus, assembly GCF_059628265.1. NCBI lineage: Eukaryota > Metazoa > Chordata > Aves > Tinamiformes > Tinamidae > Tinamus > Tinamus guttatus. Next base: position 168,965 of record NW_028288556.1, on the reverse strand, counting down.
CACTGATCAGGTCCCCTCTCTTCTCCAGGCTGAACAGGCCCAGCTCCCTCAGCCTCTCCTCATAGGGCAGATGTTCCAGGCCCCTGATCATCCTTGTGGCCCTGCGCTGGACTCTCTCCAGCAGCTCCACATCCCTCTTGTACTGTGGAGCCCAGAACTGCACACAGTACTCCAGATGTGGCCTCACCAGGGCTGAGTAGAGGGGCAGGATCACCTCCCTCGACCTGCTGGAGATGCTCTTCTTAATGCACCCCAGGATCCCATTGGCCTTCTTGGCCACGAGGGCACACTGCTGCCTCATGGTCAACTTGTCGTCCACCATGACACCCAGGTCTTTCTCCGCAGAGCTGCTCTCCACAAGGTCAGTCCCCAGCCTGTGCTGGTGTCTGGGGTTATTCCTCCCCAGGTGCAGGACCTTGCACTTGGCCTTGTTGAATTGCATGAGGTTTCTCACCACCCAGTTGTCCAGTCTGTCCAGGTCCCTCTGGATGGCAGCGCAGCCCTCTGGGGTATCAGCTACTCCTCCCAGTTTGGTATCATCAGCAAACTTGCTGAGGGAGCACTCTGTGCCTTCATCCAGGTCATTGATGAATAAATTGAACAGGACTGGACCAAGGACTGACCCCTGGGGGACCCCGCTAGCTACAGGCCTCCAACTAGACTCTGCACCGCTGATCACCACCCTCTGAGCTCTGCCATCCGGCCAGTTCCTAATCCACCTCACGAAAAAGGCATGCAACACACTGCACCAAGTATCTACACAACTGGATATGTAAGGCAAGTGTGCCTAGATACTAATATGAAGTGTATTCTCTTATTTTATAGTGAGCCTCGGGAAGAATAGGGCCTTGGGAATTTCTCTCTCAACAAAAGATTCCTCGTGATAAGGAAATAAGATGAAGAACAATGGAACATAAAGGGGGCCCCTTTGTAGCAAAGCAATAAAGAGAGGGGTGAGAAATGAAAAAAAAAAAAAAGAAGAAGAAGGAGAAGAAGTGAAATTCATGGCACTGGAGAACAACAGATTTCATAAATCTTGCTTGGAGTTTAAAGGAATTTCCTGGTTGCGCAGTACTGCTGACTGTATCCGATTACAGGCAATAAAATGAAAATCTTGGGAGCCTGAGGCAATAGTTTATTGCTATTACCCTTGTACCCTCTCCCTTTTCTTTATCTTTATGCATCAGCTGAAAATAAAGCAATTGTTCTCCAGCTAAATATAGGCACACTCAGCAGCACTAGCTGAATAATCCAGTTTTCATAACCACTGCCCAGCTCAAAAGGTGAGGAGAACTTCCACTGCAGAATCACAGCTACAGACTTAGAGCTTCAACCCTATCCCTAAATAAAGCTTCAAAAACAGCTCCTAAAAGAAAGCCTTGATTTGCTATGTCACCTATATGCTTGCATTTGCAGAAGTTTAATACTCCCAACTTGATTTTGACCTAAAGTGAAAAAAGCTATTTAACCACCATTTCCTAAAACCTTTTCTAAAATATTTGCTAGATGCTACACGTACCCAGCCTTGCACGACTGTATTTCAGGCCACCCATCAAAGAGGAGTAACTACCAAACCGTTGTTTAACGAGGGGCAACTTCTGCCATGCAATTTTTGTTGTCTCTCTGGTCATTCCCTTGCCTACTTCACCACCTCTGGTTTTACAAATGCCTGTGGTTTAATCCTATTAAGCAAGAAAAATAATGCTAAAAAAACATTTTCACTGGCCTAGCTCTTTAACGAGTCAATAGAATGGAAGGCATTATCCTGCACATCAGCTTGAATAAATAAAAGGGTTCTTGTGCCCTCTTGTGTTTATCTAAATCTAAGGAAGAAAGGCTTAAAATATTCACTATATCAGCTATTGAAATACGAAAGTGCAGAGAGATACTCAGAAAATATTTTCAGGACCCAGGCTTCTATGTTACTATCACATTTCACAATGCTAAAAAATAATTAGAACTTTGTTCATCATTTGTCCTCCATTATATATATAGATTGCCTCAGCACAGCTACATTTATATCCAAGTTACTGTATAAATCAAGAAAGCATTAGCAGAAAAAAAAACGTAAGAATAAACACATATGAAACACACCAAAATTCAAAAAATTTTGTTTTGGTTCATTTTCTGAAGAAACGTATTTGAAAACAGCAATAACACAAGACTTTATGATCCCCTTTAAGAAGGAGCAAATATGTAGTCTGAAGACAGAAACCTTGTCTGTAAATGGAATGGGATTAATTGTACAAGTAAAGATTGCTCTTATAAACCAAGACTGACAGGTCAGGTCCTGAAATTTTCCTATGGTTGGCTATGTTTTCTCAGAATTATATTGCAACATGTCACATGCTAACACTGATTTTTTTTTTCCCTGAATTCCTGCTCTGACTGTTCATTTTATGGAGTAAATAATATAAATGTTAACAACACATTTAATGTTTATTTATGAAGGAGAATAACACTTAAACATAAAATTTAGTTTGGAAAAATGACTCAGCGCTTGCACACAGCAAACATTCAAACCTTCACTGATCTTTCCCTGGAGACATCCCTGACACAGTCGAGCTGGTGGGAAGACTAAAAAAAATCTAAGGAAGTGTACAAACCCTGTGCAGTAAATTCAGGAGACCCCAACAGGAATGGGCCCTCACGCAGCACCTGCCAACTACTCTCAGCTGGCAGAGACGTCGGGCTGGTGCCCAGACTGTTTTTGCTCCCAGCAGAGCCTCCTTGGTCAACTGCTCCTGCGTCACTGTCCTCACATGTTCACTGGGCAGCTCGCTGCAGATTTGACATGTTACAGCAGCTGAGCTGCAGCAGTTCTGTGGGGGTGGAAATGGGGGTTTTAGTAGCCGGGCAACTTTTTTCTTGAAGATGAATGAGATTTTCACAAAAAAGTGACTGGCTTAAAAATAGTAAGATTTAAAGGTTCACTTTGAGGGTGGAGTTCTGGAGTTCTGATATGGATGTGGATGTCGCACTTCACACCTCCCATTGCAGCTGTTACAGTTCTCTGGAGGGTCAGAAAGTTTGCTTTCAGTTTATGACTTTTCTTCAGATTTTTATTTTCTTTATAGGAATATGAGCTCTTTGAAACAAAAAAGTAGAGCTCTGCCCTATTTGATGCCCATCGAATTCTAGATTAGTTGGCACTGCTGCCAAATACAAACCTTGTCTGCCTCTAGTAAGCAGGGAGGGTGGACTCTTCTGTTTTTTTTTTTTTTTTTTTTCTCTTGATTTTTCATCTACCAAAATTTATAGACTGCTGTGTGTGCAAAACTGGGCTGTATGTGAAGAATTGCTGTTTTCTTTCCCTGAGTTCTGGTATCACTTATAATAAGTATGTTTTATACACAGCACAAGAAAGACTCTTGCCTGCATTCCTGAGACACTGAGACACAGTGTCCCCGAGTCAGTGTCACCAGAGACCTGCTGACTGAGGGATTGTTTGGCCTTTCCTAAAGTTGGGTGATTTATTAGGTCACCACCATCTCCAAGAGGCCTGTGAGCTCTGCAGTAATCTACAAGGGTGGTTCTCAAAGACCCACAGTGCCCATCTCCCACGCTGCCATCATGGGAGGTTTTCCTGAAAACTCACATTTTCACAGCCCCTCTCTGCCTGCTGTGCAAACTTTTAATGGTTTTACAATCATTAGGCAGAAACCCCAGAAACTCCAAAGTGGGATTCTTTGATCGTCTGTCCAATTCTACCCTGCAATCCAGATGGGACCATCAGTAACACTTGACCAAGCTCATTAAACCAAGGGAAGACTTAAACTTACACGAAGAGAGTCTTCTAGGCCAAGCAAAAAGTTAAAGGTGAAAACTGATTGCTGTCTTTGATGACAGAAATCCTCTTCTATAAGATGGAGTCTGAATTAACAGATGTGCCTGCATTAATTACTATTTAAAACTACAGTCACATTTAATAGCAGGAAATGGCTGCCTCTGCTATTACATGGTTATTTCATTAACAACCTTGTTGCAGCCTGTTGTGTTTTGACACCCACTCCACTCTGCTTCTTACATTTTGTTATAATTTATTTCATTTTCCCGCAGTTTATGTCCCTGCACCCTGAAGCTATGCGGTTATCTGAATGGTGTATCAGAGAGCATGAAAGAGAAACTCCCATCAGAGAGCTGACTGGCATAACCTTATAACCTGCTTTTTTAACCCAGAGTTAGGATTAAAGCGTAAGTTCTTTTTGCTTGCTTTCCTCTCACTAAAGACTTGCTCCACAACCTCCCGAGTTCAGCAGAGCTCTTCCCTGGGGCTGGCTTTCTGTAGGCTGTCAATCAGAAACCTGTCTGAGATGCAGATGTAGATCAGTGATTAACAGAGGTTCTTCTAACATCTTTGGAGAAATCAAGTGCATCTCTGATGGAAGAGATGAACTCAGTCATCCAGGAGACCAGAACAGACAGTCTTGACAAATGGGCAAGTGCACATACAAAGAAGAGAATAGAAAGCCGTTCACTATCATTTTTTAAGGTGGAGGATGATCATTTTTTTGATATCTTGGTGGCCCTTACCTTCTGCCAACACGACGGACGACTGAAGTGAATCAGAAGACATTATAGCTACTCATGCATAAAGTTTAGACACAAAATATGGTTTGAATTATAAAATAACCACACTGTGCACTATCCTGCAGTGAACAAAAACACATCTTACAACATTAAGTAGTAAAAAATAATGTGATCTTAAAAATACATAATGTCATCTGCTTTACAATAAACTATCAGTAAAGTTTATGATGGTGTAATTAGACAGAATTTTCCAAATCTAAGTTTCTTTGTGTATAAAGATATTACTAGACAGCTTGCACATCTCTTCAATATACATTATTTAAGAAAGTCAGACTACAAGCTATCAGATACTTGGCTATCTACTGCCTTGTTGCTGCAATATCAGGTTATAGGAGGCAAAGAGAACTTAAGATTCAGAGATACGCAGCAGATCAGAGATTCTGGCAGGGTGTGTGGCAGGAGCAGGAGAAGGGGGAATTCATAGAAACTAATTTTGCTGTGGATATTATGCTAGTGAAATTCTTTTAAGCTCCAAGTTCACTGTTTATTTCTATTCACATACATTTTCAAGTACATCTGCAATGAGCAAAACTCTGTGCTTAGATCTCACTACCTTCAAAACTCTGGTGAAGTTTTGTTTCAACTCAGTGTCTTCAGGAATCTCTCACTGGAATACAGTGTTTTTCACACCCTAAACAGATGTTGCAAGTTGAACTTCCAAAGGGATTATGCTTTCATCTGGGTGAATTTTGTGCATGTTTGTACTCTTCTGACTGTGTGAAACACTAGCTTTGTACAGCTGACAGGATAGCTGCCTATGTTCATATATCTTTGTTTTAATTCTATACTAAAGCAGGAGGTATAGTCAAACTAGTGGTTTAAAAAAAGGCCTTTGAGGTTAGGACATGAGAAAAGTTGCATTATATATTTCCCTGTTGCCAAGTCTGTATCTGAACACTATTTCAGGGACACAGAGACAAATGAATCCAGCTGGCCATGTTACGAAACAGTAAGGGCAAAGTTTACTGAAGTCAGAGGCAAGTATTCTGCTTGGACCCAGGAGACAACATGTCTGCTTTGATAAATGTTTCCCATTTGATGGAAAACATAGATACCACAGATAAGCCAATTTCAAGGGCTTGTCTTCCTTTTCTGGTATCCTCCTAAAAGAATTAAACTGGTGTTAATGAGTGCAACCCCAGACAAGTCAAAGGAACTAAATAAATTAGTTACAAGCATGGATCTAGATTAGCATGTGAACGCAGATATTTTGGTTCAGAGTAAACAAGTGCTTCTGCAATTAGTAGTAGATGCTTCCTGCTGGACATATTATTGGTCTAGAGGTACAGTGAAGCCAAAAAGCAGAAGCTATAAAATAACACTTAGCATGATCTGCCAGGCACCTAAGAATTGGGATCATTCTCTCTATATATATGGATAGATATACTATGAATAGATTATGTCTATATACACATATAGACATAATTCTCTATAATATACACATATGGACACGATATATGTCATAAAGATAAGAGCCATAACTGAAAGCTTCCAAATAGACCATTTTTCTTAGCCCATGGTAAGACTGTACAATCATATTTTTTCTTTTTTTTCTTTTTTTGATTTTTAGGACTAAGGAGAATCAGATATACTACTACACATGAGTACTTTTATATCATAAAAACTAATTAGAGACCAAACTCCTAAATGTTCCCTTGCAGGGTCACTAGTCAAACTTACAGTCTTTGAAGGGCTTTCCTAATCCCACAATTTCACTGTGCGTTTCAATGCATTCACTGCATACACAGAAGTTGACAGAAAAACACAGAAATTCCACAAAATTAATGTTTTCTGAGCAGAAGAGTACATCCATGCTGCAGACAGAGTGGAGATTGCTGTACTGCAAAAGAGTGCCTAACTAGTCGAGGTCCTGGGAGTACATATCAGCTACACACAGGCAAGGCTTTCTGGTCAGCTGCAAGTCTGAGGCAGCCACAAAACCAGGCACAGCACCCGAAATCTCCAAAGCCTAAAGCAGAAGATGGCCAAGGCTTTTGGTCCAATACTGTGGACTGGTACTTGTCCATAAAGGGGAGACCAGAAAACTTTTATCAACCAAGTTTCTGATCTCAGGCAATTAAATTAAGTACATTTGACAAGACCTATTTTCCTTAAGCCATACTGACTGACATTAATTGTATTTCCATCTTTTAATCTTTCTATATTTTGGCCACAAATCAACGAAAGATTAACCTAAACTCATTTGCAGTTCCCTTTTTAAAAACACGGGCATGACTTCCACCCTGTCCTAGTGTCCTGGAAAGTACCCAGCTGTAAATTTACAAAAAAACTGAAGCCACCTACTTCAAACATCAGCATTTTTCAGTCATCTTGGTACCCTTGTTGGAATGAACAGCGTGGAAGAGGTTGGAGAAACTTGTGCCTTCAGCCTATGCATTTCCTTACCTTAGTACATTGGGATGTCTCTTAACCAAATTTAAAGAGCAGATGCATTTTCTGCATGGTCTCGTGTCAAAAATGAAGTCTTCGTCTCTGTGCTCAAGAGATCCGCCAAAGGATCGCAGTGGCCCTTGGGCGAGGGTGTGATTCCGGAGCAGCTTCAGAACCGCGATGCCTTCCTGCCGCCAGATATCCCCATCTCACATGGGGATTTGGGCTGCTCTAGCTCCACCACTGCACATGGTCTCCCACTATTTCCCCTCAGCCACCCTCTCCCACACACATGCCCCTTCCTTTTGGCCTTTGAGTCCTCCAAGTGTGTCAGCACATAACAGGGTGCAGAGGTGCTACCCTAAAAACTTTGAAATAGGCACTTCTGCAAGATTCCTCAGTCTTGTCACTTGTCCCTCTGAAGACCCTGGATGTTGGAAAAAGAAAATTAATCTATACAGTTAGATTCTCAAGAGGTGAATCTTTGAGCTAAGGTAAGGGGGATGCAGGACCATTAAGTAAAATAAACAACCTCCTCTCAGCTATGAGTTGTCCCAGCTCTTGTTTATATACTGCTTACCTTATAACTCTCTGCTAAATCAGTACCTGAATCTTACCATTTAATAACATCACCGGGCCATTTATTGTTGGATTTACCCTCTCCATACATGGTCCTTCTGAGTGAAGTAGCCCTAAGTGAATTTCTGATTTCTTACAGCTTAAATTTTGTTTTGGGGTTTTGACTCTTCTTCATTCTGAACAGCATCTCGTTGCTTTTGAAAGGGTTCTCTTCGTTATGAATATTACAATAATCAGATCCCTCAAAACCTTTCTTTCTCTAGAGAAAATAATAATAAAACTTTTCTAATTTATTATAAAGGCACATGGGGAAGGGGAAAATAGACTTGAATAGTAATTAGTCTGTACAAAATAAGTCAGTTTTCATACAAAAACTATGTATGATGAAGTGGTACAGGGTTTGAAAATCCTAATCATTGCACGAAAATGACCAAAAGTAGCTGACATAAATACTGCCAGACAGAGCATAGCCGTGCAATTCCTTATGCAATGATTCCTTGTGACCTTGTGTCCTTGTTTCTAAATCAAGATAATTCAGCAAACAGAGTGTGTTAGTGACACCTACAGAGAGAGTTTTCAAAATTCAGCCTTGCTTTGGTATTTAACATGAAAATGAAAATGCACAGACATGTAGCATTCCCTATGAAAACAAGCCGAGTGACAAATGAATTCAGGCATGGGGTTTACAAAGCCCTCATGTAATATGGGTTGTTGCACCATGTAAGACTTCGGGAGGGAGAACAGCGAGGAGCATCTTGGCCCTGTTAAAATCGGAGGTGAAGTCCTCTGTGAGGCGAGTAAAGACCAGATTTCACATTCATCTTGCAAGTAACTGTATGTTTTTGGTGTATAACAGCAAACAAAATGCACTTTTTCCAGTAAAGGCACTCGTCATGCAACAGGGCTTGTTGTCTCCACAGCAACTTCTACTCTACTCTACCAATGTCATTGGCCAATGGCAACCATTGCAGGAGATGGCTGGTTTAACAGGTTTCTTATTATTTTGTTATCAATCTTTAAATAAATACATGAACATTGTTAACAAATTCTTCTAGACTAAATATCTACTTACAGATGATGAAACAAACAGCCTTTCACATTGGGAAGGTTGTTATTTAAGGTAATATCTGCACTGCACGCTTTTACCTTTTTCTTTTCAACTTATTTGCTCAGATAACTATGTCCTTTGTCCAGCCTTTAGAGTCAAAAGCAAAGGCAGAGAGAGTGGCCAGGAGTGCAGCAAGGCTGCGTATCAGAAGTGCATAAATCACACAGCTGCTACAGGGAGCAGAGTGGCGCAGCGGGAGCGTGCTGGGCCCATAACCCAGAGGTCGATGGATCGAAACCATCCTCTGCTAGGAATTGTTTTGGTTCCTTGGCGACAGAGGATGCAGAGAAGGCAGAAGTACTAACTGCCTGCTTTCCTTCCGATGCAGAGAAGGCAGAAGTACTAACTGCCTGCTTTCCTTCCGTCTTTACTGCTAAGGCCAGTCCCCATGAACTACGGAGCCCAGAGAGAAGAGAGAGAACCAGGAGAGAGGAGGACTTTCTGCTGGTTGAGGAGGATATTGGTTAGGGATTATTTAGGCAAACTGGACACCCATAAATCTACGGGCCTGGATGGGATGCACCCAAGAGTGCTGAGGGAACTGGCGGGGGTCATTGCTCAGCTGCTCTCCATCATCTCCGAGAGGTCATGGAGGGTGGGGAAGGTGCCTGAGGGCTGGAAGAAACCAGCGTCACTGAAGTCTTCAAAAAGGGCAAGGGGGAGGAGCTGGGAAACTACAGGCCGGTCAGCCTCACCTCCATCCCTGGAAAGGTGATGGAGCGGCTTGTCCTAGAGACCATCTCTAGGTGCGTTAAGGAAAAGAAGGTGATCAGGAGGAGTCAGCATGGATTCAGCAAGGGGACGGGGATGAACCCGATAGCCTTCTACAATGAGGCATCCTCCCATAATATCCTCATGGAGAAGCTCAGGAAGTGTGGGTTAGATGAGTGGACAGTGAAGTGGATTAAGGACTGGCTGGATGGCAAAGCCCAGAGGGTGGTGATAAATAGGGCGGAGTCTAATTAGAGGCCTGTGGCCAGTGGTGTCCTACAGGGGTCCATACTGGGCCCAGGGCTGTTCAACTTGTTCATCAATGACTTAGATGAGGGCACAGAGTGCACCCTCAGCAAGTTTGCAGATGACACCAAACTGGGAGGAATGGCCGACACTCCCAAGGGCTGTGCTGCCATTCAGAGAGACCTGGACAGGTTGGAGAGGAACCTCATGAGGTTCAACAAGGACAAGTGCAGGGTCCTGCTCCTGGGGAGGAATAACCCCAGGCACAAGGACAGATTAGGGGTTGACCTGCTGGAAGGCAACTCCGTGGAGAGGGTTTTGGAAGTCCTGATTGACAACAGGTTAACCATGAGGCAGCAATGTGCCCTTGTGGCCAAGCAGGCCCATGGGATCCTGGCCTGCATGAGGAGGAGCGTTGCCAGCAGGTGGAGGGAGGGGATCCTGCCCCTCTGCTCAGCTCTGGTGAGGCTGCACCTGGAGTATTTGGTGCAGTTCTGGGCTACCCAGTGCAAGAGGGACATGGAGCTGCTAGAGAGGGTCCAGCGTAGAGTCACTAACTCTTCTTGGTGGTGGCCAGTGATAAGACAAAGGTTAATGGGTACAAGTTGAAACACAGGAAGTTCCATGTCCATGTGAGGAAGAACTTCTTTTCTGTGAGGGTGACAGAGCCCTGGAACAGGCTGCCCAGAGAGGTTGTGGAGTCTCCTTCTCTGGAGATCTTCCAAACCCGCCTGGATGCCACCCTGTGCCACGTGCTGTAGGTGTGTCTGCTGGAGCAGTTGGGTTGGACTAGACGATCTCTAGAGGTTGCTTCCAACCTCAACCATGCTGTGATTCTGTGATTCTGTTAAATATTTGGGGGGGCTTGAAAAATATTTATAACTCCTTTCCATCCAGCTACAAGACTTATCCTAACAACCCCAGGAAAGCTGAAAGACAAGGCATTCTGTTTGTTTGATTGCTGTGACCCTACTGTGGGAGGTCTTCTCTTTGCCTTCTTAATAAGCATTTCTATGTTTTTATTCAGTAACAGAATGCATATATTTTTGTTACTGTGGGGACTACCAGAAGAATGAATTTCACATATCCAAGCTGTACCAGAAAGCAAACAAAGGAGTAAAACTATTGAATTTGATCAGGTTAGGTATCCAGACACATTTCCTTATTGTCTTGGTCATTTGTACTCTGCCAAGAACATTGGCACAGAGAAATGATCTTTGCTGATGATAGGTGGAGAGAGTGACTCAATTAGGAAATGGGGGACATAGATATTTTGCTTAAGCTAGATATGGGAGTAATAATAGGATCTCGTTTTGTCCTATACTTAAAAAGAAGCCTTAGATTATTGCCAAATTTAGAAAGAACAGCATCATCCAAACTGTAGATCTGTCACGCAGACGCACATAGTCATTAGTAAAACAGGGCTATGTTCACTATTGTTGTAAGTGGACACAGCTCTCCAGATCTCAGGGAATTAATTCGCATTTAAGCAGCAAAGTAAAGTAGTATTCTCTGCTTTACGTACAAATATGCAGCTCATGAAATCCCCATTCCTTCTGGTACCTTTTCTGTGTCTGTTAATTTTCAGAAAGGAATCAAGGTTACAAAATCAGACATCTTTCCTCAAACAAGCAAGGAATCCCAGCTTGGTGCTCTGAGGGATCTGCCTCACTCCAACAGGAGGGGTGATCCACATGTCTTGGCATCACCCTCCTGGCTAACCTCCTATGAGTGGGTGGGCTAGCACTGGAGTGGGTAAACCCCTAGTTCAGCGGATCTGTTGACGCTGCTGACAGCAACTGAATGCACTCCTCACCCTCCCTACAGCACTCTCTCCTTCTATATGATGATTTCCCTCAGATTTGCTTGCAAGCAAACAAAAAAAAATCAAAAAATAAAAAAGGCACAGGTATTGGCCACTCCATTACCATCTGATTTTTTGTTGGCTGTTTTGCCGCAGATATTGAACCTGAGGCTCAGTAAGCATATTCTGAAATTCATAAATACATACAAAGCTTTAAGGCTGAGGGAATCCATAGCTACTCTGTGCATGAGACCCAAGTACACAGAGCACTGTAGCATAAGGATAGATACTAGCACCTGGGAAGTGAGAGTTTGTTGCCTTCACTGACACAGGATCCTACCATGGAACAAGACCATGGGACCCTCCAAGCTGAGGAAACAGAGGCACAAGTGTGAACTTTACAGTACAGTACATTCATCTCTCACATACAAGGCATAAGCTACAGTCAGAATGGCTCACATGAAGTTTAAATACTCATTTTCCAAGCCAAATCTACAGCACAACGAGGAAACATTTCAACCTGCACAGTAGCCCTATACATGAAAAATTTAATTAGAGGTCATCAAATCTTCAAAGGGCATCTCTGCAAAGCAAATACCACCATATCATGCATCTTTCTCTATCAAACATACACATATATATATACATGTAAATATATATATTCACATTGCTAGAAAGGTCCCACCATGAGCATTTGCATGGTCTAAAATATAGTCTTCTGAAGCTGTGATAGTGAAGTGTCATTAAGCGACTGATAACAACATGTAGTGTATTTGACCTTTCTCCAAGGAAGTGACACAACAGTGCAGAGATTCTGAGTTTAGGACACTTCATTGCAATTCAAAATAGAGAACAAAGAGTCATGACTCAAGAATTAAAAATAAATATATGAATAATCCTCAGCCATAATATGTCTTATTAGATACCTCCACAAACCAGTAGCTGTGGTAAAATTCTGAAGCAGAGAGAGAAGGTAACATTCATACAGGCTCCTTTGTCTATCTGGAGTTACAAAACAGAGAAATTTCCAGCAATAACCGAATGATCAAAAATATCCCTAATTGTTAAATAAGTAATTTATAAACTAAGCACCATTGTGGGCATATCTTTACAAACAGAAAGAAATAGATCTCCCAGAACACTATGCAAGGGATACCCACTGCTCTCACAGAAAAACAAAAACCCAGGGAAACACATGCAGCTGTAGATAAACTCTGCAGTGGTATACACGAAGTTGGGACCTGTCACATATTTGATTGTTTCCTGCCGTTATCCAGCTCTACGGTCCCGTTATGATTCATGCATATAGCATTGTAGCATTGTGGTTCTCAGTGCTGCCCAGACAAGTAACTCCACGTGTCTATGCAAAGCCCTGAGCTGAAATGCCACAGGTCAAGCTTATCAAGGCAGTGCAAAGCACTTGGCCATTTTTGTCGTTTACCCTCCACACATACATAACAAATGAACCTTCCCTTCTTATGCAGTACTTGTGCTGCTTGGGGGACTGCAGCTGCCCCCAAACTCTTTTCCACGGCTCTCCCTGCTATGTGCTCTGGAGGAGCCACTAGATGTGATTGCCTCCCACGGGCAGCCAGTACCCACACAGCCACCTGCAGCCGTGGCTCCCCTGAGGTCTCCCTGGCGCACAGTGACTGCTTGGGAACTGAGCCTGCTCTGCTCTCACGCCACCTCATCGGGCTTGTTCATGCCACACTGCGCACCAGACATTCGGCTATCCGTGGGAGACACCGCCTGCTGCACCCGCGCCCAGAAGCAGCCAGGACTGTGACAAAACTCCCCTCTGTCTGACAAGTCAGCATCAGCAGATCAAGAATAAGCATCACAGTGCTAAATATCACTGCCAGAAGAGGCATCTACAGAAATGGGGAGGAAAATCAATTGCCATTCTCTTATTAAGAATACCTATTTATGTATCACAGAAGATGCAGGGCACCCAGCCTGCTACAGGAGACTGATCTGGAGGTCAGGGTTAATCATTAGCACGCAGGTTCCCAAAAGGCTGCTTAGCAGGGCTATCTGAAATTTGCTTATCTTATTAAATAATAGCATAACAAGAGAGTCCCACAAAAGAAGAGAAGAGATCACTGTGGTATTTGGATAGGTATGGAATATCTAGCCACATACTTGCACATTACATTTTCCTAACGTGGCCTCATGGTTGCCCATTTCTCATCTGTCACTGCTCATTCTCATCCCTGTCCTATCAGTTTCCACACCTTCAAAAAAATACACCCGCAGTGAGAGGAATGGGCAGCTGGCAGCAGCCCATTCAGAGGCTCCTTAAACCTTCTGAAAAAGTGTAATATGCAATCACCGTTATTTTTCACAGCAAATATGACTTAGCAGTCTTGACCCAAAACACGTCCCTTCTTCACTTAATCATGTCACAGTGCTGACGGCATGGTCCTTAAATAAAACAGAAATGCTCCAGAGAAATGAGTAGGCATGCGTCAGACAGGAAGATATGGCTGTGGTGATTACTGCACTACTTGTAGGGCAGGCGTGTGATGCTCCTAAGTGGAGCTGAGGAAGCAATCCACAGCAAAAGAATGCATGAAGACAGCAAGCGCAGCTAAGGCACATGGGGAAACACAGTCAGCAAGGCGTGTGGCATTGCAACAGCTGAGCCTGTCAAGTGCCAGCTTCTCCTGCAGCTTTCTCCAAGCGAGTAGCTTGTAAAATCAGAAGTATCAAGCCCTAAGTGCTGAGAAGCTGGCTGGCTAATCTCAGGGGCACTAGCAGTCATCTGGCCAAATTTTTGAGGAACACAAGTTTAATACTTTCATGTGCCCAGCTAGAGGCACATGCGCCTAAAGAAGCAGTCTTTTTCTTAAAAACTTTTCTTTTTTTCTTTTTCTTTTTTTTTTCATTTTTCTCTTTTTAGCTCTCAATAAAGAATTATCCACTGAAATTTAGATGCAGGAGCTCATTAAGTGTGGGAGCATTGAACAGAAACATCAGTGACATCAAGTCAAATTATTCTGATGCTGAACACACCAATAACTGAAGTGGTTATTTAATGAGCTAATCATAGCACAGTTTTCATCACATATGTGTTATTAAAAAAAAGAAAGAAAGAAAGAAAAAGGAAAAAAGAAAAAGAAAAAGAAAAAGAAAAAGAAAAAGAAAAAAAGAAAAAGAAGAAAATTAATAGATAATCTTGCTGGTACACCTGCCTGCGCCCTGCAGGCCTGCTTTTGGGAACAAAATTTTTTGTTTGGGAAACAAAAAATATATTTAGAGGGCGATTCAGATTCCCAGGGAACTGCTCCTGACTGGCACAGGCCCGCCGGGCCCCCCGACACCCCGCCGGGCCCGAGCCGAGGCGCAGGCCTAGGCGCAGGCCTAGGCGCAGGCCAGGCCCGCGGCAGCGCCAGGCCCGGGCGCCATCTCGCGGCCGCGCGGCGCCGGGCGCAGCAGGGCCGCGGGTCTGGTGTTCCTGCACCACGGGGGTTTAGGGACGCGTTTATAGCGATGTGTTCACGGGCCCTGCTCCTAAAAGCCCTCTTTGTCCCTAGTGACTAACCGCTCATGCCCAAGCTGCCAAACACCATATACTTACAGGAGAAAAAAGTAATGATTCACACTGTGGGCACTTGAGGCTCAGTGGCCTTTGTAACTCACTATTCAGGTGTCTGTAGCCGTCAATCCACTAAGTGGTTATTCCTCTTCTGCCGCTGGCATCCAGAAGTGCTCTGCCTTGGCTGTAGCTGATTTATGTTTGCGTGTGTTGAAACATGGGGCTAGAGAGTGCTTGTCCATCCAGCCAGCACGAGTTAATGACCACGGCCGCCTGCAGGGAGCAACGGGTGACGGGGAGCACTGCAGCACCTCCTTCACATGCTTTGAACTTAAACAGGCATCGCGCTTTGAGCTTTTTCTGCTCGCGTTCCCCTTGCCTATCACAACACCCCAAATTCCCACATCCCTTATCCTTTTACACAATCTATCTGGAGTTGTGTTTGTAGTGCTAAGGTCCATAGCCAACTATATGAAAAAAAAGAGGAGACCTGTTTGAACATAGGTTGTTTGTTGCTGAGAGGGCCAGAGGGTAGACAACTTCCCTGATAACTCAGCCTGTGCCCCTGCCATAGCTGCACTGCAAGGGCACCAGGTCTGCCCCCTTCCACCACATGCAGTGGGCACCCATGCCCAGCCTCCCAGACAGCTGCTGCGGGCACCCCAGTCTGCCAGCCTGCAGGCTGGCCACAAAGCCCTGCAGAGCACAGGGCTGCAGCACCTGCACGGTGCGTGGCACAAGCAGAAACACCCCACCAGCCCGGAAAATGGGCTCTGGGGCTTTACTTGGAGATGTGCCATGCTTCCAGCGGGCCTCCTGTAGCAGACTCTGTTGCTTACTTCTCTTAAAAATAAATGAATGTAAAGACACTAACATACAACTTCCCTGTATTTAATGGGTGATTAGATTATGCTCCTATAAAATACAATGGCTTTGAGGAATAAGGGAATAAATATCTTCCTTTGCTGTTTAAAGAGACTTTTCCAGTTATAATCTCTCAGTCTCCATTTTGAACATCTAACTGCTCTGAACCCACAGCAGTTCACAAGAGGTGTTGTGATTGCCAGATACATGGCTTAATGACATCAACTTAATGGAACTAAGTTCATGACTTAATTATATTAATTTGCAGACCTAGAAAAGACCATAGCTGCTTCTTCCTGCTTTGCCAGCTGTGAACCACTGCCTGCCAGTTTTCAAATTAGGGCCTCTGGCTGGAGAACTGCAGTCAGCACAATGACACAGAAACCTGGTGTTTCAGCTAAGGAAACGTTTCAGATTGAATATGAATATTTAGCTAAAAACAGAGGCCATTGTGCTAGTTGCCTAAAGCAATGATCTCAGAGGATGATAATCCAAGAATAAGCTCAAAACACACCTCAAGTCACTGTCTGTTAAATGGTTATCTGTTGAGCAGTAAAACTTGCAGGTGTGTGAGGAGGGAAATACCAAATATTTTTGGAACATGAAAAAGTCCTACAACTACTTCTTAGCAAGAATCTTGCAGGATTTCATTTTAATGTGTTATGGACCACGGCTGTTGTTAAGCAGAGACTTTTACCATTCCTTGACATCCATATGGGCAGAAACCTTACTCCATCCAGTGAGAAGGTCTCTGGGAGCTGAGGGGAACATACTGCTCTTGAGTTCTTTCAAGGGCCTGTTCTCGAATTTATGAAGGTACTGAAACTCTATGGTGAAAACTTGATGCTAATGCAAGCAATATGAATGTTAATTACTTTCTCATACTTGGTTTTGGTCCATTTGTTTGGCTGTGTCTTGTTGCATGACCTTGTTGCATGAAAGATGTCTTTCAACAGCAAGTAATCATTTTTTTTTTTATTCAGTGGAGTACAGTTTATTAAGTAGCTCAGGAAAACTGAGCTAAACCTGGAAGGGATTAGCTCTGTTTCAAAAGGAGACTGATTATTCAAAATCTTCTAATTCCAGCTCAAGACATTCTATTTCTCTTCCTCTGAGTCCAGCAATGGGGCTTAGTAATTAAATGTCCAACACTTGGCTGCTTTGGGGACAATGTGATTTAGCAAACTGACAGTGTCAGAAACGGAGGACTGGGCTGATGGGCAGGGGAGATGATAGTTATAGATGACCACAGTTGGAGTCTCCGTGGGTTTGCTTCTATAGGGCACTTTTTGTATCAGGGGCTAGTTTACTACTGCTTCCTGCATCACATCATGCTACAATGCAGAAAGACACCAATTACATAATGGTTGTAAGAGAAACTGAAATTCGTTGATGACAACTTTGTCAGATGATAACCACACAAGAATCTGATGAAAGCTTGTCAATGAAGATGTAGAGCAGGGAATTCTTTCCTCTTTCATAAATAGACTCATGTCTTGCAGTACTGTTGCCTATCATTTTGACAAAGAAAAAGCCCAAATATTAAATAAAATGATCTAACATTAATTATCTGTAAATACTTGCACCAATATTTGTGATAATATTCTGCAATATTATACAGGCATTGAGACCAAACTTTTTATAGGAGTGGGAAGAGCAGAGGGGCATAAATGTTCTGGCCTGAAACCGAGGTGTGGAAGAGAGAAATAAAAAATGGCAGGCTCCCATGTGATATGACAACCCTCACTAAATTTTCTGGGAAGTTGATTGATTGTTTTCTTTTGCAGTTTGTTGACTGCTCTCCTCTGTCTATGTGCTTCAGCAAGCTTTGGAAGAAAGCCCACCATGTAACTTCATACAGTCTGGGTTGGCTATTCTTTGTCTTATTCACAAACGATATAAACATGTAAGTAAACTGGTTAAGTTCAGACCATAGCAATAACTATGCTAGGTTCAAGTACACTGTTAAAATCCCATCTGCATTGAAAATGATTATGTATGAGTCTAGCACCTAATTTCTTAGTCTTCTTCAAATGAAATTTTAATATTATTTTGAAAATAGAAATGGAAGACATTCAGCTCTTTGCTAAATTCACAAAATTGTCATGCTGCAGATGGAGATTTAGAGAAATTTTGTGTCTCTCCACATAGTCCAGGAGGTTGCTTTACTTCTCTTAGTACTTCCACGCATTTCGCTGTACACTTATTAAAGATTAAAAAAAAAAAGAAAGAAAGAAAAAAAGTACATTGATTTCTTGATTCATTTAGAAATTGTCAAAGGCTACAGGAAGGATCTACTTGCCAAAATATCAGTAATCCTTACTGCATCAATATTTCACAAGAGTGATGCATTGTTTTTATTTTTAAGTAGCAAGAACTTTGTTACTACTTATTATGTCTTTTTATTATCCTCACTATCCCTAGTATGACAACAGCAACAAATCTCAGCAGATGATTAGGAAATATTGTTCATATTGACGAAGAACATTCTTTACTAAGTGTCTTTTGAAAATTAAAAAACTTCCAGTAGATGTCACAACAATCTGGATAGAAGCAGACCAAGCGCAACCTGAATTTTCCATTGCAGACCCATTGTAAATGTGAGCTGACCTCAACACTGCAACACAGCAAAATCATCCCCTCCAAGTGCAACCTTTCCACTTAATTTCCAGAAGCAGATGCCTGCAGACCTACCCTACTTGCTGAACTCTATTTCAGCAGGCTAAATAGTACTTTGCATAAAACAAATTGACAAGAATTTGTTTTTTCTGGCTTCTCAAAGGCTTTGGTTGTCACTCGCTCGCTTTCGCTGGCATTGTCCGAGCCCCGTGAAAGGGAGCGGCAGCCTCAGGAGCAGAGGCTCTGCCGCCAGCTTTGCATTTCAAAGGAGAGGATGCGTTTCCCGGAATTACTTCAAAGCACTCAAGGGCTCATGTGCCCTTGCATTCACATATGCTGCGTTTTGTGGAGGATTACCACCTACCAACAGCAGCAAGTAATACTCTAAAGCCAGGAATGGCCCTGCCTGGAAGAGCGCCTCGCACAACCCTTGTCCCTGAGAAGTAAAGGGGCATCTGTGGCTCTGCAGAGTGTCTGAAGCGAAGCACGTGCGGCCTGGACAGAAGCTGCACAGAGCAGGTTCCGTCTGTCCTCCGGGGACCTGCTGAGAGACCCACCACCATCTTCCCAGGCTGCTTCCCACGTGCTACGCTTTGCTCATGCACTGTTAGATTAAGTCATTTCGCTGCTGCCCCCTCGTGCCCTGCTCCGCGGGCAGTCCCACAAGCCCACGCCGCTGGCCTCGCTGGTGGGAGCCGCCGCTGCACCCACCAGAGCAGCCCATGCTGTGTTAAAGGCTTCTCCTGGCTGTCCCAGTGCTTTATTAGTTAGAGACATCAAAGAACAAAGACAGTGTGATGTCAACACTGCAAACAGGTACTATGTAGTATTTTCTCCTAACCACATGTAATTGTGTTCTGCAAGGACATGTTTTGTCTACTCTACTGCCTCTCTTAAATAAATAAATAAATAAATAAATAAATAAATAAATAAATAAATAAATAAATTTTTGTTTGCATGAATATTAGAAATCTATGTACTGGCTAGGTTGGAAAACTTGAAGAGAGGGAAAAGAAAAGGAGGAGGCACTGTGAGCTCAGCAAAAAGGAACCAGTCATCCCTGCTACCCAGCACATGGTGGAAGCCTCAGCAGGAGGGTGTGATGCGAGGGCAGCAGCCACTCCTGGAGCTCTCAAGCACATCATCGGATCCAGCTGCTGAGCTCCCAGCCTGCTGCCTGCACCCGGGGAAAAATGTTCCTGCAGCGCGGAGGGAGGAGAGACCCTCCAGCTCACGTGTCCTCTTGCACCGGCTGCTCCACAGCACATACAGACAGAACCAATATGGAAAAAAAGTACTGGAAGATAAATTAATGCTTAAAGTCTCTGGAGCATATTTGCACTGCAAATCTGCACGATTTGTGCAATTGCCCTTTGATGACAGTATTAATTAAGCAGGAGCAGCGCCGCGGCTGGTGGGCACTGGCTGCTGCGGGGCAGCAGGATGGGGCTGCGGATGCCGCGGCCGGGAAAGCAGCAGCGCCCGGGCAGCGCTCCCAGCTGAGCCCCCCGGCAGCATCAGCCACGCAGGGCCGGGAAGAGGAGTCAGCTGCACCCACACAGTGCCCTGCCGTGCTCTTCGTGCCATGAATCCCCGTCCCCTGGGCTTGCTGCGCATCGGGCTGTGTGCCCCTTTCGTGGGCGCCTCCCCTTGCGCCTGCGCATGGGCCAACGGGCAAGCAGCAGCCAAAACCAAGGGTTATTTTTCCTTCCACAGCAGGACAGGCTTTCGAAACAGGGGCAGCCTTTTTTCCTGAAGTCAACGACAAAATATAATCCGCACGAAATTAAAAACCTGTGGACTAGCAAGTGACTCAAGAAGAGAAACAGGGTTTGTAGAGAGGTTCTTACTGCCTTTACTCAGTAGTGCCTCGAAAATGCCGTTCTTATGATCTTCGTATCTGGAGGAAACAAAGTCTCAGAAAAGAAATTAAAATAGTACGTGGCACTATATATATATATATAGCTCTCTATATAATATATATTTAAATATATATACACACACTATATATACACACTTTTATATATGAGTGTGTATATATATATAAATGTGTACATATATATGCACACTTTTTAAAATTGTATATACTTAAAAATGTGTGTGTATATGGCACTTTTTGCCATTAACAAGTCCTGGTCTTATCTTTCCTTACTCTTACTTGTCTGTCTTAATAGTTTTCTGAAATGGGTTCTTGTCTTTCTCCCTGCAAGCAGGGAGTCTGTACAAGGCGAGAGATTAATAACGCCTGGAGCAAGAATGGATTCACGTCTGCGTGAACTATCAGAGGCTGTTTGGTACCTGTTAACTTTTCTTTCTTCAGGAGGAAATCAGAGAGAAATCCAGCCAATGTCCAGAAAGGCTGCAGAAAATGGGCTGCCTTTTCTGGGCAGATCCCATCTGCAAGCAGGAGTGCCCATCTGTTGGGCAAGAGAGAGCCCCTCCTGCGCATCGGGAGCCCACTGCAGGCGCAGGGCTCCACACGGGGGTTTCCCCCCTGCAGCCACTGACTCTCTCCCCTACAAAACGGGCTGCGGGAGGGACAAGGCTGCTTTTCAGGAGAGCAGAAGGGCTGCAGTTCTTTGCTGCACAGGGGCCTGGAGCTGGCAAGGGCAGCAGCAGGGAGCACAGCGTCGCTGTTTGTGGGAGGCGGTCGAGAGCCTCTGCCTGCATCCTGCAGGATGCATTCCCGGTGCTCCCGCCTTCAATTAGGTCATCCCATCACATCTCCAGGTTGTCGTGCATCTTCTGCAAATAGTCCGTTCCCTAAATACATACCCAGGTGCATATTAAAAGGTTTCTAGTCTGTCACCTTTTATTCTAAATAGCTAGATGCAGTGAATGCACTTGATCTAGCCATGAATAAGGTCCTAAGAGCAACTGCTGTTACTAATTGCATGAGTCACTGTTTTCTGATCTTCCTGTTTATTTATAAGAAGTCAAAGAGCTCTGCACATAGAAACAAAGGCATATACACACATATGCATCCCATATAGACGTATTTTTATACGGTTTATACGGCATAGGTTCAGTGATGAATTAAGTGCTCTTGGTTTTCCAGAGTCAAGTGGCTAGTTTCACTTCTGCAGTTTTCTTATGAAACATCTTAAATGAATCCCTACTTCTTAATCTGCATTTATTGTTTGCCTTGACTTTGAAAGCGTTTTTATGAGACAATTCCTTGAAAGTTTTTTTTCATTCCAGCAGTTTAGTTGTACTTACGACATAACGTAAGTTAAGTATGACAATCCCTTCAAATTGCATTAATATCAATTCTACTCTTAAAGTTACACCACAGGTTTCCCTCCGACACCAAAAACTGGGTAGATACCTGTGTAGCAATTCAGACGATAGTTTTTCCTAGGAGATGGCCCTCTTTATAAATCAAATGGACACACAGAGGCCAGATACAATACTTTTTGCCTAAGCCATGGCAGAAACGAAGGCATCTGCACGTTCCTGCTCCACAAGGACTGCACCAAACCCTCGGCATTAGGCTATGGTATCACAGTGGGTTTCTAGCTCCAGAACGGCCATTCTGAGCAGCATGCCAAGCTGCACCCGTTGTCAGCGGCTCGGGTGGGAACCTCCCGTGGCCGCGTGGCTGCCCTCGCCCAGCGGCACCAGCTCGCCCAGGACAACCACCAGGCAGGCCCTGGAGGGAAAAAACACCCATTTCCCTCTCTGCTAACTTGCTTTTATGGCATCTGCTCAGGGCAGTTTCTCTCTTTCCCTTTATAGTTCCCCCTGCCCTCTCCCCACCATCAGCTACATCTTACAGAGGAGCAGAGGATACTTCTACTCGTAGCTGTTCCCAGGCCTGAGAAAAGAGTGGAAAATTCAGCACCTACAGCAAAGCATAGCTGATGTGAATGCAATAGAACGGAGGAAGGAGAGAAAATTAAATCAACAAGTAGGAAAAAGATCTGGGAGAAGAACTTTAAAAGAAAGATAAAAAATGTTTGAGCCCTCTACTTCTTCCTTGCAAAGGTATTATGGGATCTTTCTCATGGCAGGAGAAGTAAAAGGGTTAAGAACAAGGACTAAGCCGGTCAAACCAGGCCGGATGGCTGAAACAAACAGATCCTTTCATGCTAAGTTGGATTTGCCCAGCTCAGTGTTTATAGTTGGGTAATAAGTACACTAAAAGACTTATTATTTGGCCAAGGGAGCTAGAAATATCCTTCAGGCCCAGTCAAATTTACTTCTAATTTGAAACTGCAGTGCAAACTGAAGCTGTTGCTCTCACACAGATGTGCGGTTGTGGAATGATGGCTTTTCTGAACCCTAAAATAAGCCTTCAGCAAAGTGATGCTGAACAGGAGGTGAGCCAAAGAGCATGCACCATCTGAATCTAGCTCTCATGGAGCACACTTAAGTGCCAGAAAACTGCATTCATTTGCTGAGGTGGCTCAAAGAACATTCTTCACCCTGAGGTTTTTTTCAAGTGCTTCCTCAGACACTCCTTTGGCTTCCTTTGCAGAGCTGGCTTTACTCAAGCAATAAACAAACCTTTCATTTGTAGATTTGAGCAACATACTCGAGCCTTGAGCTTAAATCAGAAGCTTGAGGAAATTCAGCACACACTGTATTTAGTTTTGATACTCCTACCTCCAAGAGGTGTCAGTTGTTCTCCCATTAAACATTATGTGTACGTGTTGTGTGTGCTATGTGTATATATATACACACACACACACACTTTTTTTTTTTGCCTGAGGTCTGGCTTTGAGGCCATGTTGGTCACGTTAGCACCATTCGCAGGGCTCGTGTGAATCCAGTCTCCAGCACCCCTGGGCTGAATGGGGCAACCCGCAGGGCTGGATCTCACAAGCAGTAACTGCCCCGGGTGTCAACTCGCTTCTCAGGGACACAAGCCCTGGCATCAGCTTTCACAACTACAGGTTAGGCTGAACAAGGGGCTAGGTTCACCCGACCTAATTTGAGCACCTGGCTGAGTTAAGCACTTTGCTTCATCAGGAACTTCATTTCTCCTCGGAACACGCTCAAGAGCCAAGTTCCTTCCAAAGGAACATTCCCTTCTCCCGAGCGCAGAGGTTCCCAGGAGCCAGGTTCCCAACACTCCCCTCTTAGGGAATGCCTGCTGCGGCAGCTAGCCCGGACCAGACCCTTGTTTGGTGAAAAGCTGGAGGTACTTGCGTGGAGCAGCCGCCTGCTACGGGCAATCTTGAGGGCCGAGCCCCTTGCAAGGAAGAGCAGTTCTTCATCCCCCCAGCTCACCTGCCCGCATCTAGTGTAAAAAATGTCACTTCAATGGGGGAGCTTGAGTGCGGGGGTATAATAATGTGAATGAGCAAGCAACTGAGCATTTACGACTTTTATTTTTTAAGAAAAAAAAGTAACATTACATTTATATTTCATAATATTTTTGAACAAGGCCTTCTTGTTAAAGCTTTTTAAGAAAAATGGTCTACATGATTCACACCTGCATGGAGCTTTGCAGATCACACAGTAGTTACCAAACAGCTATATTGCACAAGGACCCACACATTACCACGCCATTCTTAGCTTAACTCTACATTGTAAAGTGCTGTTTTATAGGAAGAAACTTGTTTTGGAGAAAAAAGAAATATCTGGATAAGCAGGTACCGCGGAACTGCATTTTGAAGAGATGATACTTTTCCACTGCAGTGAAAACAGAAAATCTCCTTTGTCTCTAACAGCATGTTTTATTTTTAAGAAATGGGAGTAAGCACCATATAGTACTGTAAGAAGTGTGTCCGAAGTATGCAAGTAAAACCAAATGCCAAATCAATTTTTAAACTCAGTAAGATCAAAACAAACAGACATATCAAAACATAGATAGTTTTTGTCAAGGAGTTTTTAAAGTAGAATCAGTCTCCGTTCAGTAGAGTAAGTAATTGCATAGCTGAGCACATCTTAAATGAATGTAAGGTAAGGCCAGAGTAGAAAAAAATGAATTCTTCATCCCCTATCTCTACTCTAAAATGAAGACTTTTTTCGAGAAATGAGTCTGAGGGATTCTGGTTATTTAAGATAAAGTGTTCAGTTTACAAACGTTTCTTTAAAACAGTAACGAACTGCTACAAGCTAGGGATATTGCTCCAGATGTTTCCAAAGAATCCAATACAAAATTGTGGTATGCTAATCATGACATAAATTGTGCCATTTAGATCAGTTACTGAAACCTTGGAATCAAAAATGACATATGTGATACTCATCTGTAGAAAAAGATTTGGTTTGGAAAGAACAGACCAGAAAGTCCAACTCTCTAAAATGTACAGTTTAAGCTTATAGATTCGGTGCATAAATGGAGAGATGGTGACACAGCTACTGAAGACAGAATCCTGTCTCCTGGGTTTATTCAGCTTTACTGATCTCACACACAGAAGGGATCTAGTCAATACAGTGCACTAGAACTTAAAAGTTTTCAGCAGTTCATTGAACACCCCATGGATTAATGAATAAAAGAGAAATAAAATGGAAGGAACCATTAATATCGTTTAGGAAGGAGATTTGCAAGGTCTCACTACAACTTATTTGAAATGCTCCACAATGATCTAGGAAAGGGATGAATCCAAAAAGGATATTTTGTCATCTACAAAACCACTCAGGAACAATCCAGTCTAGAAACAATTGTGAAGAGCTGCAGGAGGCCCTAAGTACTAAATCACTAGACAAACTGACAGATAAAATTCAACATTAATAAATAAAAAATAACATACAGAGGGGGAAAATCCTGCATGTGCACAGCATGTTTAGAACTCACCACTGCGACCAAGCAGAAAAAAATGTAAAACCATGGTAAAAACCAAAATTCATAACCTTGCGAGCCCTCAAGTGTGTCTGTACAGAGCGCTGCTCTACTCACCTTTGAAAGGCGAGAGAAGACAGAGATGGACAACAGGACGTTCACAAGCACAGAGCAGCTTCCACACCACGGGCAACTAGGCAGGTAGGAAACACGGATACGAAAAAAATAAAAATGGGGAGGGTGGAACAGGAGGAATCCTTTGGGCTACCTCTTGGTATAGAAGACTTTTATCACTGGTAGGTGCCAGATGCCGGGCGCGCGGCAGCAGAACACCCGACCCCTCTGCATTGCCCCCTTCTCATCTGTCACCAGCAGCCACTGGATGAAGCCTCAGCAGAGAGGTCACGTGTGGGCTGGGTTCTACAGCCCATCAGTATGTGGATGTTATTGCGGATGTTATTGCTAAGTGGTTCTCCACGGTCCTTGAAAGGTCCAGGAGAACGGGGGAGGTGCCAGAAGATGGGAAGAAAGCCAGTGTCACACCAGTCTTCAAAAATGGCAAGGAGGAGGACCCAGGCAACTACAGGCCAGTCAGCCTCACCTCCATCCCTGGAAAAGTGATGGAACAGCTCATCCTGGCTGTTGTCTCCAAACATGCGGAGGACAAGAAGGTGCTCAGGAGTAGTCAGCATGGATTCACCAAGGGGAAATCTTGCCTGACTAACCTGATAGCCTTCTGTGATGGAATGACCAGCTGGATAGATGAGGGGAGAGCAGTGGATGTCATCTATTTCAACTTCACCAAGGCTTTTGACACTGTCCCTCACAACATCCTCCTGGGCAAGCTCCGGAAGTGTGGGATAGATGAGTGCACAGTGAGGTGGATTAGGAACTGGTTGGATGGCAGAGCTCAGAGGGTGGTGATCAGCGGTGCAAAGTCTAGTTGGAGGCCTGTAGCTATCGGGGTCCCCCAGGGGTCAGTCCTTGGTCCAGTCCTGTTCAATTTATTCATCAATGACCTGGATGAAGGCACAGAGTGCTCCCTCAGCAAGTTTGCTGATGATACCAAACTCGTGGCCAAGAAGGCCAATGGGATCCTGGGGTGCATTAAGAAGAGCATCTCCAGCAGGTCGAGGGAGGTGATCCTGCCCCTCTACTCAGCCCTGGTGAGGCCACATCTGGAGTATTGTGTCCAGTTCTGGGCTCCACAGTACAAGAGGGATGTGGAGCTGCTGGAGAGAGTCCAGCGCAGGGCCATGAGGATGATCAGGGGCCTGGAACATCTGCCCTATGAGGAGAGGCTGAGGGAGCTGGGCCTGTTCAGCCTGGAGAAGAGAAGGCTGAGGGGGGATCTGATCAGTGTCTATAAGTACCTCAAGGGAGGCAGTGAGGAGGATGGTGCTGGCCTCTTTTCAGTGGTGACCACTGATAGAACTAGAGGAAACAGCCAGAAACTGAAGCATCAGAATTTCCACAGGAACTCAAGGAAAAATTTCTGAACAGTGAGGGTGACAGAGCACTGGAACAGGCTGCCCAGAGAGGTTGTGGAGTCTCCTTCTCTGGAGATCTTCCAAACCCGCCTGGATGCCACCCTGTGCCACGTGCTCTAGGTGACCCTGTGTATACACGGGGGTTGGACTAGATGATCTCTAGAGGTCCCTTCCTACCTTAATGATTCTATGATGATTCTATGGCCGGCCACAATGCAAAGCACAGCTCTTGCACTGACACCTACATTCATTTAAGTGTATTCTGATGTCCAGGTCCCATTTCTACAACTCTACTACGTGCACTTAAATAAACATACTCCACACACATTCATCAAGACGGGCTACTATGCCCTAAAATCAGAAAGCACCAAGATGTATTAGAAACATCTTTCACTTTATATCCCCTTTTTTTTTCCACAATGCAAGTACTACTAGAATGGATTTTTACACAGATTCCTTCCAGACAGATGCAAACACTACTACCCAGAACAGCCTTAAACATGAGAGCAACAGAATTTGCACAGAGACAAGCTTTAAGGCAAAATTTGGGTCTCAAAACTTAATCAGTGCTTCTTTTTTAACATTCTTACTAAAAACAAGCCTTTACTGAATACAAAGTTAACTTATAAAACATGATTTAACAGAAATACCTGAATTTAAATTTCGCATTTCATTACTTGTGTCAATAACTCATTTGCTTTTGCCCACATACTAGATACTGTTACTCATACATGCAAATAGTTCAGACTTCTCATTTAGAAGTCTGATGTTTACGGTCAAATTGCACTTTCTTTATATTATGCAGCCTATACTAAAAACCTGAAGAGCAAAGAAACTTACCATAATAAGCCACCAACTATACACCACATGTTGGAGTTTTATATTATAGTCACATTAAAGACACATGAAATACGATCAGCTTTTAGTTTGCCCTTCTCCTTCCAAATACAACCTAAACGTTCAGCTGCAGTTCTGATTTCTCACTGTATTTGTGCAAGTGTTCTTTAGCACTGAAAGGCTCAGCTAACAGCTTAGTCAGAAAGCATCTGACCACTCAAATGCACTCAGGCAGATTTCTTAAATTATAATGGCAGTCACACACTGGCAGCCTCAACTCCGTTAATGCAAAACTAACTGTGTAAGGATTTGAATTACTTAAAAGGCAGATTTCCACCCCGAGGAGTAATTTTGGTTGCTAGTCAAATTTCTTCCCAACCGCCTCCCCTTTGGAAGAAAGTCTGTGGAGAAGAGCATCGCACAGATCACAAGAAAGGCAAGAGAGTAATAGAAGGAAGAACGTTCCCCATTTGTAGAAGCAGCTGGGCCGTTTGCTTAAAAAAACATGACCCAAAGGCTTGTGTGCAGCACTTAAATATGATGTAATTAATTAGGACTGAACGCTCAGGCAGTACGCCTCTGTTCTCATTTTCCATCTCAAAACAGCAATGGGAAGAAATCACCGTATTATATGTCATCTTCCAACTCCAAGCAGTTTGCTATGATGGCTTCCTCAAGATGAATTCCTGAGCCACCCATTAAAGCAAAAGCCGGATACATTATTCCAGAGCAGTCCACCTGGCGCTCATAAAGGCATTTCATATGATCTGCATCATAGAATCCAACCTTGCCTTTGTCATAGTCAAGGCAGACCCCTATGCACGATGGCATGGGAAGAATTCTGCTTGCTGAATCTTTGGGGGCAGCAGGTGCCTTGGGGATAAAGAAGCTTCTCATGCCTAAAGTGACGAGTGTAAAAGGCTGTGATGATTCAAAACAGGTATCTTCACTCCCACTGTCATGACCACTGTCTTGTTCATATCTAGAACAGAAAAACAACTGTTAGCTTTTGTCAAATTGTGAAGTGTTGTCACCAATTCAAACATGAGAAAAAAAAATGTGTAAGATAGGTAACACTACACAAATGGTCACAAAAACTTGTGCAGTAAGGAGTCTCATAAGTCAGGAGGAAGGATGCATTTAATAGTTGCGGAACACCTATTTGGGTCACTTCAAACACAGTTAACACAGGTTAACACTAATGAGGATGTGACCAGAGAAGGTTTTACTAAGGAACTCAAGTTGCAATTCTGCCTAAACATACTTGTGAAAGATAATCTGTAATGAACCTGAAATTACAGGAAAAAAATGAACATGAACAGTAGTTCAGCAAATATGACTAATCACTACAGGCAGGATATGTTTAACTGGAACATATTTAAATAACATTAAACAACACGAGTAAGCACATTTAATATTATTGTTGTATTATGAGTTTTCTATGTCACTGCTATGTTATATTGTCTTTTAAATTCACAACATGGCATGTTATGTTCTAGTTTTAGGAAAAAATGAAATGAAATGAAATGAAATGAAATGAAATGAAATGAAATGAAATGAAATGAAATGAAATGAAATGAAATGAAATGAAACGAAAGTAAGTAATTTGGAGACTTTGGAGAGGTATCCCTAAATTCCTGGTTCCCAGTTGCTGACTGGAGGAAGCTTGTAGCCAGATCTTTGCAATCTACCAAGTCTTCCCTTGCATCTTTACCAGATGAACCACAGAATCACTGAAAGACTGAGGTAAGAAAGGACCTGTAGAGATCATCTAGTTCAACCCACCTGCTCAAGCAGGGACACTTAGAGTATGGGGCGCAGAGCCGCATCCAGGTGGGTTTGGAAGATCTCCAGAGAAGGAGACTCCACAACCTGTCTGGGCAGCCTGTTCCAGGGCTCTGTCACCCTCACAGGAAAGAAGTTCTTCCTCACATGGAAGTGGAACTTCTTGTCTTTCAACTTGTACGCATTACCCCTTGTCCTGTCACTGGTCACCACTGAGAAGAGGTTAGTCCCATCCTCCCTACATTCTCCCCTGAAGTACTCGAACACGGTCAAACCTCCTCTCAATCTTCTCTTCTCCAGGCTAAACAAGCCCCCCTCGCTTAGTCTTTCCTCATATGACAAATGCCTCAATCCCTTAATAATCTTCGTGGCCCTACACTGAACCCTCTCTAGAAGCTCCACATCCCTCTTGTCCTGGGGAGCCCAGAACTGCACCCAATACTCCAGGTGCAGCCTCACCAGAGCTGAGCAGAGGGGCAGGATCCCCTCCCTCGACCTGCTGACAACGCTCCTCCTCATGCAGGCCAGGATCCCATGGGCCTTGTTGGCCACGAGGGCACATTGCTGCCTCATGGGTAACCTGTTGTCAACTAGGACTCCCAAATCCCTCTCCACGGAGCTGCTTTCCAGCAGGTCAGCCCCTAATCTGTCCTGGTGCCTGGGGTTATTCCTCCCCAGGTGCAGGACCCTGCACTTGTCCTTGTTGAACCTCCTGAGGTTCCTGTCTGTCCAACTCTCCATCCTGTCCAGGTCTCTCTGAATGGCAGCACAGCCCTCAGGAGTGTTGGCTACTCCTCCCAGTTTGGTGTCATCTGCAAACTTGCTGAGGGTGCACTCTGTGCCCTCGTCCAAGTCATTGATGAACAAGTTGAACAGCCCTGGGCCCAGTATGGACCCCTGTAGGACACCACTGCCCACAGGCCTCTAATTAGACTTGGCCCCATTTATCACCACCCTCTGGGCTTTACCATCCAGTCTGTTCTCAATCCACCTCACTGTCCACTCACCTAACTCACACTTCCTGAGCTTCCCTATGAGGATGTTATGGGAGACGGTGTCGAAAGCCTTGCTGAAAGCCTTGCTGAAGTCAAGGTAGATAAGAGCAATGGCTCTCCCATCATCCATCCAGTCAGTCACTTCATCATGGAAGGCTATCAGGTTCATCCCCGTCCTCTTGCTGAATCCATGCTGACTACTCCTGATCACCTTCTTTTCCTTGACGCACCTAGAGATGGTCTCTAGGACAAGCCGCTCCAACACCTTTCCAGGGATGGAGGTGAGGCTGACGGGCCTGTAGTTTCCCGGCTCCTCCCCCTTACCCTTTTTGAAGACTTCAGTGACGCTGGTTTCTTCCAGCCCTCAGGCACCTCCCCTGCCCTCCATGACCTCTTGAAGATGATGGAGAGCAGCTGAGCAATGACCCCCGCCAGTTCCCTCAGCACTCTTGGGTGCATCCCATCCAGGCCCGTAGATTTATGGGTGTCCAGTTTGCCTAAATAATCCCTAACCCACTCCTCCTCGACCAGCAGAAAGTCCTCCTCTCTCCCGGTTTTCTTTCTTGTTCTCCAGGCTCTGGAGTTCATGGGTACTGGCCTTAGCAGTAAAGAAAGAAGCAAAGAAGGCACTTAGTACCTCTGCCTTCTCTGGATCCTCCATCACTAAGGGATCCTCCTCATTCAGCAGCAGACTAACATTTTCCCTAGCCTTCCTGTTGCTGTTGATGTATTTGTAGAAGCCCTTCCTGTTATCCCTAACATCTCTTGCTCACTCAATTTCCAAAGGGGCTTTGGCCTTCCTCACTATATCCCTGCATTCAAAGATGAAGACAGGTCAAAGAACCATACAAGCCATTGCTATTCTGTGCATTGAATTCCTAGGTGGCGTTTTTGTGTTGTTGGATTTGTGTCAGCTACACATTTATGCATATTTATGTGAATAAGGAAAAAGGGATAAGGAAACTGGATTTAATTTCTCACTTTGCAAAAAGGCTCTCTCTGACCTTAATCAATTCAAAACATTGGCATTTTTTTACAGTTCTAGTATGTTATATACGAAGAAGCCAACACATCTGTTAGATTCCCCTCAAAAGTTTTAAGTCCCCAGGGAATACCTCCTCAGCCTGCTTTTCCTAGTAACATTCAAGATTACTATAGTTGTCTTTGCGAACTGCAAATCTTTTTGCTGCTTTGCCCACTGTACCTTCGGTTGTGTCCAGTATCACCTCAGTACAGTGTGCAAGAGGATGGCCTTGGATAACCCAGTATTTAGAGTCCACTGTGAAGAAAGATACCACAAAGATGTACAGCAAACACTGTACCTCTGAATGGCAGTCAAACCTTAGCATGCTCAAGCATCAAAGGCAGAGTCTACCTATTGATGATTAAACACTGCTTCAGTCTTGCAATTATTTTTTTTTTCCTTTCTGCTTTCATCTGACCATCTTGATGTATATAGGAACATGACTTCCTTTCTCCCAAAGAAATAAAGTAAGACTCTGCATAATTAAATGAACACCTTTCTACTGATATTGGGGAAAAAAAAAAAAAGAAGAAACAACACTCCGCCCAGCCTTGAACCTGAAACCAAAACCAACCCAGCATATACCAGATCCTTTGAACTATTTTACACTGATCAATGTTCATATTCTTCACCAATTCAGACCAGACTTCCTCTTATTTTTTAAAAGGCCAACTACTTATGCAGAAAATGCATCATGCAAGAATGTACAATTTACCTTGGACTGGTCACATCACGGGGACTATGAAGCCATTCCTGTATCTTGGCGCTAGAGGCAACTCCCACTTTGACAAGGTATGAGTGGGCGTCCACACGAAAAGCCCAGAAATGCTTCCCTTTGGTAATCCCAGTGTCACCAATGATGTAATCCAAGGTCGTGTAACATCCAACCTGTATGCGTTCAGCTCCTAGCAGAAGGGGAAATCCAGCCCTGCTTTCCACAGAACTTCTTCTTGGATTCAGGAGGAGATGTTCGCTGTTGTACCCACATTTGGCATCAAAAAGAAAACTAAAAACTGAAAAACAGTAGCCCCAAGATTAAAAATTAACCATCTGGCTTTAAAATTCATTTTAAGCACACTGATACTTGAAATTCTCACTTTTAAAAGCTACCAGAAATGTCACACAAGCTAACACAGTCTCAGTATGCTAATTAATGTATTTGTTAACAATACTTCCATAAATTTATGTGACTGGGTAATTGCAGAACAGAAGTCTGAAAGCTTCTAGAAATTGCCTATAGCTTCTCATAACATCTAAAGATACAAATTCAGCACCTTCTAGACATAAATAAAATAGTACCTGGAGCTGGAGGTGTATGCAAGATAACTTCTCTGCTCCAAGGACTGCAGATGGACCCTTTGTATCCTCGGACTCTAAAGGCATAGCTACTGTTGTTATCAAAATCAGATATTACTTTGCTCTTGCTGCAAACTTCGATCTCTTGCCACGTTGCACTCTCCTCATCTTTATTAAGCTTCCTATACTCAAGGACATAGATATCAGCTGAATCTGCTTTTCCAGGATTTTCCCAACTGATCACAGCCTTGTTATATATTTTGCTCTTTTCTTCATTGATTTCTGGCACATCTAGACCTGGAATGACAGAGATTAAGGAGTAAAAAAAACCCTAAACTTTAGATCTATGTTGTTTTAGAATTAACCATAAAAGACCTTTGTACACAGGTTATAGTGCAGTGAAGAAGAAAAAAATCTGACTCACAGACTGAAAGAGTATAGCTGAGGATGGTTCTCTTCACGTACCCACGTACATCCCTTATCTGCACTTACTTTGACAGTTGTCAGTATTACTTTCACTGGCAAGCCAAAAAACATATAAAACCCAATCATGCAATGAGAAGCCCGGGCAAGATGAGGTAGCTCTTACTTAACTACATTATTTTGGAAGGCAACATAAACTAGTATTGAAGACAATGGCAGTTCATAAAAGCTGAAGCTAGCATTGCTGATAGGTAATGCCTTTTGTACCCTGGAGAAATAGAGAGCAACTATTCTATTCAAGTCAGAAGCTGCATGACATGACAGTTATCTAACTGCAATGCTGTGTAAATCTAAGGCTCTCTCTAGACAGACAAAAGACCATGAGTCAAGAAAGACCTGCTGTTCTTGCATCTTACCATTGGAATAGAAAGACAAGTCACCAAGGACCTCTTCTTGCCTTGCTACATCCATTACAAAGTCTTGAAAAGAAGTTTCAGCTGCTGGCCTGAAGCTTCTCAGAGATTCGGTAGCTTTTTGAATCCTGGAAGCACAAGGTTGAGAGAAGAGGGGAATTTATATATATCCATTTCTTAAAAGAAAAATATTAGTTTCTCTTTTAAAAGAAGTCTTATTTTCATGCAATCACTGAAGTCTCCCAGGATTATGTCTGGCATTGTTAAATACCTTCTGTACATCAATGTAAAGATAATGAACAGATTACAGTTTAGATGGCAGAACATCTGAACTATTTGGGCCATTATGTTCAAACAACAAAATAGGCATGAAGTGCTAATGGAGAGCAACTATTAAGATCAAAGAGTTCAAAGCCAGAACAGAACAGTTAAATTAACTTTGAAATTCCTGATACAATCTCTGAGCAAAGACATGTATCTGGAATCTGAATGGACTACCCTTATACTGCAGTTCTGCTAAACAAGGCTAGATGTTATAGGAGAGAATGCCTTTTCTTAGCATGCTCTGGAATATAGCAATTTCTATCAAGCCCCACCTGGACCACCTATCAACCTCTGCAAATTTAAGATATTGCATTGAGAACTTAGCTGTCAGATATCGAAAGAATAGGCTTCAACAGATAAGCTGCACCTAAACTGGAAGATATTTCAAATACCTGACATGGAGCTGTCTTGCTGTTTGGACAAAACAAGACTGATCAGTTTCTTTGAGCACTTCTTGAGCATATCCTACAAGGCCGTTATTTTCTAGGAGACCCTGATATTCCTCTATTTGGGTTTGTAGTTTCTCCAGCCTTAAATTCTTAGATGCTTCAATTGCCCTGAGAGCTACTGATCGCTTCTCTTGTAGAACATCAAACAGTTTGTCAAAATTTTGAGATGCTTCTTCTTTAGCTCTCTCACCATTGCACTAGAAGGGAACAAAATATATTTGAGAGAGATTCTGCAGTACCGTGGCTTGAGTAGAACAACTTATTTAAGGTTTTTCAAAACATCATGGCACTCTGGCCATGTATTTGGCAGACAAGACTAATATTTTCAACATTTAACAGCACAGCTAAGCTCATATGAGCAATACCGTACCCAAGCTGGAAAGCACTTATTATTTCAACACAGCAAATTAAGAAAATCAGAGAATAAAATATTTCTCTGATCGCTTCTTGAAATATTCAGACATTTCTTTGTCTGAACAACTCCCATAAAAGTACTATTAAAGCAAGTCAACCCCTGAAGTCTTCACACCCAAGAGCCAGATGCATTTCCAGCTTCCTTTATCATCTTAATCAGGAATCAAATCTCTCTTTCCACGTATGCCCTTGGAACAGCAGGCCCATCTCAGACTATGATGGATAAGGAACTACAAAGCACAGGTTTGGCCTGCATCAAGATATGGACAGGGCTAGGAGCTCCCGACATTTCTACAGGGAGTCTTTTAGCTTGCATGCGAGCGTACTCCCCTGCTCTGGGTGTTCCACAGGGAGTTTCTGTGCTTAGCTCCAACTTTATTGCAACAGCATCTCAAATGAAACAGAGGGAGTAAATTGCACGGTGCCATTAAACCCCGAGTCTTAACTCTAATCAGCTTCTCTTTGAAATAAAGCTTATCTGATACTCCAACTTATTACATTTGCAGTAGCACCCAGAACTTCCCTTTTGGACAGACTGTGTATGGTGTTGCCTAAATCTCCCTCACCATCAGGGAGGGCCATAATGCCCTACAGTAGGCTAGAGTGATTAAATATTAACACAAACTACAGAAATTGGCTAACTGAAAAAAAAAAAGAAAAAAATCAAAGGGCTCTACTAAGGGCTTTACAGTGCCAATCCCTGTTTTGTGCCTTCAAGGACCATTCCCAAGGAATTAGCAAGTCATGTGTCTTACCTCTGTTTCCTTAATCAGGAGGCCCAGCTGCGAGATTTGACTTTTTACCTGGCTCTCCTTACTGATGAGGTATTCTATATCTTTTGAAAGCTTCTCCTGTTAAAATACAATAGCAAGTTGCAGGACACGGATATTCATCTCCACCTGGCGCATGTAAGCAGCCTGGCTAGCACTCAGTTTGCCCGGCTACGAGGCTGAAAACCAGTTCTGGTTCTGAAAACCCAGCACTGTGGAGACCTGGAGTGGAGAAACCGACGACGAGCGCGACCAGCAAATGGGCCAACACTTTGGACAGGGAGAGGAGCAGAGGCTTCTAACACCAACATGCAACAGCCCGGGTTGGCCCACCCTTCCCCAACCACAAGAGCAAATGCCCTCTCTTAGAACAAATAAAATGAGGCTTGTAGGCATTTCTGTAACATAGCAAAATGCCTCCTCAGTTACTAATCACTCTTTGCGGTAAGATTTTGTTTGGAATGGTGACTTTCTGAGCATCTCTGCGCTTCCCTGATTGCAAAAGGGTCAGCAACTGTACAGTAGCTTTGCAAACACAAGTCAGAAGGCCAAGTAGCACAAGGTAAGCAGATTTTTTTTTTTTTGGGTGGTGGTGGGGAAATGTGGAAGTAGCAGGCAGCAATCATTCTCTAATAACAAAGCAATGCTTGCAAGTCTTCCCTATTATACTATACTTAGGAAATTAACAGATACATAACATGCAAGGTCCCCCAAATTACTTCAGATCCAAATTTATCTGGAGTGTTCTTAAGGTGTCAGTTCATTCAAGTCACAAAACCAGACTGAAAAACTGCTTACACCTTTTGCCTTGGTCAATACTGCTGGCTGCAGTACAGCTGTCTAAAATAAAGTGGAAGCACTCTTAAGGAGCTACGGTTCAAACGGTTCAAAATTCACAGAATACAGAGTTTGGTTTCTCAAACACACACTCAGTCACATTGGCACACACATTAATAGGTGGTGCACAAGAGCACACCTCAAGACTAGCACAATGTGCTATCCTGGCTTTCTGCCAGAGAGTTTGCCCTTTCAGTACACTTCCTTAAGGCCAGGTCAAACCCCATTTTACTTTTACCTTAAGAGTTTTGTAGGCAGTGCTCATAGTTGTTACTCTGTGGTTTGCATGAGATCCACCTAGTTTACAAAGATGACAAACGGGCCTTCTGCAGATTTCACAGTACATGTTTACTCTCTCCATTTCATGTTCTGGACACATCAAAATCTGAAAAGACAGCAGAGAGAACGCAGGTGTACTTCCAAATCCTGAGGTGCTCAACAGCCATTAAAACAAACAACCCCACAGCAGTATCCAGTTCCCTCACTACTTTGTACAGTCATTTTATCCACCATCATTTAATGCATGTCCACACAAGTGATATCCAAGGGAGGAACCCACAGTGTGAGTGAGATTTCCATTGGGTACCTCTGCCAAACCAACCTCACGGCTGCCTCCTGCAAGGGCTACGAACCATCTCCTAATGCCAGTGCTGGCATAACCCTGTGATGTTACAAAGCTAAACTGCCAGGCTCAAAGCAGCCGCTTAGCCCCTTGCTCTTGGAGCAACAGATAAAAGGCTGCCTTTAATGCCAGTTACTAATTGTTTCTTTATATTTCTGACTCTACAATTAGAAGTTGTTCACAGTGAGTGCCTTTGCAGCATCAGATTAAATGTTTTAAAAAAAAATCTGATGTACACTAAAAATCACCTGGAAAAATCGAATAAGCTGGAATAATTTCTTAAGAGATAACATTCAGTTTGACTATAAGCTCACACAACAGATAAACACATCAAAAAGGGAAACACATCTGCCCCATTCCAGAATCCTGGAAAAGCTGCCATAAAGGCAGCATTTGTGTCCATCTATTCTGCACCATCACAGAAGAAAAGGTCCTCAGCTGTAGGCCAAGGTGAACAGCATGCAGCGCTGTGAAGAATATAGGTCCAAACAGTCAACCCATTAAAAAAAAAAAAAAAAAAAAAAAAGGAAGGTGAAGAGCACAAAACAGTAAATTTGCCAGCAGTATAAATACTGAAACACTAAGGTAAAATGCAGGTCTTCCCTGAAACCAGCTCTCAGCCCCCAAAACATTCCCTCAGGCTTTGATGAGCAGAGCAAAGAGATCAGTCTCACAGCAACTTGGTACACGTGGCTGTCATCAGGCAGAATGTGATAAGATATTCTGCTGTCATTACCTACTGGCTTATGGAAAGGAAGCTTTCCTGAAAGACAGCCATGCAAACTGGCATCTGTGAAACCCTGTAGTCATGCTGTTAGCCCACGGAAGTAATTTTCCCGCAGCACTGTCTAGCCACGCTAAGGGAAACCATCTATTTTTGCTCGCCTTCATGCGAAGAGGTGTTGCCAAGTGCTGGGGACAGAAGAGGTCAGCAGATTACCTTGCCCAGGCCTCTGGAGGGCAGGAACAACCCGTCCAGTGTGCGCCTCTCCCATCCGCAACACACATGTTACAAAGTGCTCTCCAGTCTGGTTTTAAATTAATTGAAATCATGACTGGGAACATTGTGTAGGAGACTAACAAATACTCCAGGCATTCAGTTCAGGCCTCAACAGGGCAGTGTAATGGAATACGCAATTCTTTCCCCTTGTGCTAAACTGAAACAGTCCTCAAAAAGATCTTTATAACAGCACAATAAAGCGGTGAAGTGTGTGGAACCTTTTATAAGAAGTCATATACTTATAGTTGATGTATCTATACTATGGTTTTGTTGTTGCTGCTGTTCTTTAAACAACACCTCTACCTTCACATATGATTTTAGAAAGCCAGAGTTCCCATTAGCACGTGGTATATGAAGGTCAGGAAGATCAAAACTCTGTTTTGGCCTATAACAAACCCAAACTCCCTGAACACCAAAGCTACACCCCTCACACTATATCCCTTCTACAGTAACACACCTAAGCAATGTGCTAGAAGAAGTTTCAGAAGATGGCCTCATTACTGGAGGTGCTTTTAATAGGGTTTGCTGTGTCCCCTTGCTCCAGCTGCCTGGGCCCGAGGGCTAGTGCCAGGCCTTGCTGTCCCTAACAAGTTCACAGAAATCAGCCCCTGTCACAGGCCACACGGCATGCTGCACAGGTAGGCACATTAAGAGAATCTTTTGCTATAGATGGAGCTGTGACAATTGTCCCTTCAACTCAGTAGGGCACAGCCATGTTCTGCTTCAGCTTAGCAGCAGAAACGAAGGTTTGCAATCACTCTGTTTTGCAAAAGTTTGTAATCACTCAGATACAGCAGAAGTCTGAAAAGTGGAAAACTAGCCATTGGGTTTTCCTCTTCTGCCTCATTATTTCTTAGCTAAGAAATAATGGGGTGTAGTGACAGTGCAGACATGAACTCCACCTCCTGCTACTGTCCAGCGCATGGTGGGAAGAAAGAGGGAAGAATAAAACAACCAACCAACCCACCCTATTTTAGATTGAGTTCAGGGAAAAAAAAAATCCAAAGGGAACCTGCAAAGCTGAGAAGGAAAAGGACCTTTTTTTTTTTTTTGGTTAAGTTTACCACATGCAGATATGTCCTGCTTGACCTGACCACTGGAGGAAATGACTGCAATTCTGGTTGTTCAAGATCATCAGCTGTTACAAAAGGACAATAAATCACAAATAACACAGTCCATTCTTCAAAGTAAAAATATCCTTTAGTCTAGGGTCCTCTTCAAATATGGCTTCTGTGTACTTTCCAGTAACAACCACCTAATCATCAACAAGAACACTGCTTTATGATTCACTCAAACAGCAGCAGAAGTCAATAAAGCAACAATGATCCTAAAAGACAACCACTGCAGCACAAATGTGTCTGCAAGCTCTATGCAAACCTGTACTAAATGTATTAAGATACACACTTACCTTGGGTCTGAAGTTGGTGGTTGGTCCCACATACTCATGCTGGGCTTTTACAGTTCCCCAGGGGTGGTACACTTTGAAACATTCATTGCAATAGCTTGCACTGCAGTCCATGCAGCTCTTGGTGGACTCTTGAGCCGGAGGTTTGCAGAAATCGCACATAATGGCTGTGGCTGCCCTGGCTGCCTGCCTGTATCTTTCCACAATGGTTTCCAAAGTAAGGTTTCGAAATAAGCCACTGATGCCACGTTCTCCCAGATCAATATCATGTCGACAGCCAGGACAAGGAAACATAGTTGTTCTAGAAGTCAGGGAATTGCGTTTTCTGCCTGCATAGACAGCAAATACTGGTTTAGTAGGAGTATAAACCAAAGAGTTTTAGGTATTTTAGGAACACTGCACTTTATGAACCAATCCCAAATTACTTTAGCACATCATCCAAACCAATACAATACTAATACATATGCATTCTGCCAAGCCAAAGAGAACAGATTTGCCATTACAGATTTGCCACTGTAATGTTTGAGTACAGATACATTACAAACGACTCTAAAGCTTAATTCAGTGTTAAGATGAATTTAACTGTTCCCATACTATCATCTGCTTCCTGCAGTTTTATTTCTTGCAACACCACTACGTCAACATCACTACCCTTTTTTCTTAAAAGCAGCTCCTGCATTGCCAGATGT
This sequence comes from Tinamus guttatus, assembly GCF_059628265.1. Taxonomy (NCBI): domain Eukaryota; kingdom Metazoa; phylum Chordata; class Aves; order Tinamiformes; family Tinamidae; genus Tinamus; species Tinamus guttatus. Next base: position 129,009 of record NW_028288556.1, on the reverse strand, counting down.
TTGTCAATATAATTCCTTTTTTCTACAGAATGTCTCACCATCTCTGCACAAGTGTGGAAGACAACTGCCTGAACTCATGGCAAGTCACTTGGCACTATTCTGGGTGCCTACATGGAGAACAAACTTTTCTTTCATAAGTCTAAAACACTTCTGTGGCAACTACACAGCATGTAAAGCTTCAGAAGGCATTACCTTAGGAGAATGTCCTGGAGATCCTGATCTAGTTTTGGATGCATTCAAGTTGCAGCCTTTTTTAAACACTAACCATGTATTTTCCAGAAATCAGTTAGTATTAGGCTGCCCAGATATAGTCCCAGCTTTCTAACACGTTCAAGGGAAGAACGACTACTCTCAGAGGGAGAAAAAATAGTTATTTCCACATGGATATAGACAATTTTGAGCTTCCAGAAGTTTGCTTTGGCTGAGGTAAACTTAATTTTTTTCCCCAAAAGGAGACATAAAAACAACCAGCAAAGAACCAAATCAAGCTAAATCAGTTAGACAAAATTTATTGTGGCTGACTCGGCCTTTCCCCCATCAATGGCCTTGATAGAAAAGGATTGCTAACTACACTAGCACAGAAATCAAAGGGAAACTGAACACTGAGACAAGTATATTTGAGAGATTCCCTTACTCCGAGTAAGGGAACCACAGATCTGCATGATTAAACAGAGTTAAGCCTATCACTTTTTGTTTTAGAGACTGATTGCAGAGAGGTAACACTCCCACCAAAGAGCTACATGAAACTTTCTCCTCCTCGCCAGAATAAAGCCATCCAAGGCTCAAGCAACCCTGCAGACTTAAAGAGCCCTTGTGACATGTTCTGAAATGGCTCTGCAGACCCCAAAGCTCCTCGCAGCTCCACACCCTCAAAGCTGCGGAGCAGGGAGCACAACCTGCCTCACTCATTAACTCATGAAGAGGAACAACGAAGAGGAGCCACTCAAGCAGTTCTGAAGAGGGCTACACCAGCACTCACACATACAAAGAAACTAAAAACCACCCTCCAACTGGAGCACTATTTTAACATCCCTTTGAGGAGAGCGCAGGCTGCCTCAACTGATCAGTCTGTAAATGGAGGTGTGATTAGTGTGTGTGTGTGCAGCCAAAGGCTTACAGTGCCGAAATCGGTTCTTTACGAGGATGGGAAATTGGTTCATCTGTATTCAGTCAGCTCCCCTCAAAAGGAAATGAAACATCAACATTTCTGAAGTCCTTTCACTGCTAGCCAAGGAGACACTTGGTTTATGTTGTTCTTCTATGATTGCTACAACAGCAGTTTCAAGCCTCCCTTCCTATCATGCACTTCTCAGCCTCTTTAAAAACACTCCCATAAGGAACTGATTCCTTTACGAATCTGTGAAACATGCCCCGCAATAGTTGTGCACTATGGTCAGCTAAAAAGCCAGGACCAGAGCAGGAATAAGTGCGCTTATAAGAGCTGAGGGTCTCAAGCTCAGCTGAGGAACCTGCACCTTTCTGCAGGTTCCGAGCAGTACAACGAGGTCACATTTAGAGGACACAGTGCTAATAACCCAAACCAACAGTATATTTACAACTCTCTTGTGAAGGGAAGCAGAGATTTTTTATGTTTTTTTAGTACTTACTTGAAGTGAATTAAGAACCCAAACTGTACATCCTGTAATACCTGTAACTTGGCATATACAGCAACACACACATGCAATGCACAGAAACGGCAGTAAAATACATTATATATATATTATTTAAAATGTATGCTCCAAGCTAGCACTCGGCACAGAATGGAAAGAGACCTTCTGCACAGGCTTCTACAACGACCTGAGCAGAAGGATGATTTTGCATGCAGTATCATGCAGTCAACAGCTACCAAAAGGGGACAAGGAATACTTACATTTCTAAGACTAGAAGAATAATGATACAGTGTTGTATGTACAAGACTGCCAACAAGCAGTTCACTACAGCAGAAAGCAAGCAATGACAAAGCAAGGTAACAAGGAAAAATATGGTGCAGTGGTCAAGTTTAAAATACAGTCTGAAATTCTTATCCAGTAGCATGCTTTTGAAGCCTGGCCCAAGAGGCTCCAATGTGGAATTGGTTTAACTCAAAGATGAGTTTAGTTGCAATCCAATTGAGGCCTTTCATTCTGCCAGTCATGGAACAAAACAAGACTGTAGTGATGAGCCATGCTCTACACATACTGGTGACACCATGCTTACAGAAAGCAATCCAACACCCAGAAAGTAACTCCTGCGTGTCTTAAGATGTCTCATCCCTTTCCACTAAAGCTTAGGCATTTGTTTGTTTGTTTTGCTTTTCTGTTTCAAAACGTATAAGCCTGTAAATGTACTTCCTTAGCTCCTTTCAGCATACTCTGCCACTTTAATACTTAAAGCATGGAGACATTCTCTTTTTTGCCTAGTGAGAATGTTAAAATATTAACGTGCAGTAAGAATTAGTCTGCTTATTATTTATATGATTTATAAACTTATATTTTGAAAAGCAGTCTGTTGAAATATGTTACTTTGAGCATGGTCTTTTCTTTGTCTGACTTTCAGTTTGCTGAAACTGAATTCCGCACATAAAAAAAAAACAACCAATCAAAAAGACCTCTCAAATAGCAAAAAAAAAAAAAAAAAAGGGATTCTACAGGCATATTAGGTGCGCAGTTCAGAGAAAACTTTGATCCTCCCAGAATCTCTTTTACACCTTGCCAATCCAGTTTCCAACAAGTATTTATTCTGTGGAGCACTAGGGGTTATCACAAAAAAGCTCAGATCAGAAACAGTGAATACCTTGACTGGAGAACAGCTGGGGAGCTGATTATTGCTGATGCAGTAAAAATAGTTATATTTTTACTTTTGTTTAAAAAATGAAATATATCACAATATGTTTTCCTACTCAGACTCTAAATTCACAAATATTACAATATGCAAAGGTAACCTGGAGCACCCTTAGGTCGGACACATCTTATAAATACACCTTTTAAGCATCCTCTTCCCACACGGAAATACTAACACTTGAATTGTGAAAAAGTCACCCAACCTACAGCTGTGAGTTTGCAAAGGGATAAGACATCTTAAAGATAAAACCGTGTTTTCCAAGTATAGTGTCACCAGCATTCAGTGATTATGGAGAACATGAATGTTAATTCTGTGAGAGTTTAAACAAACAAAAAAAAAGTTTTTAAAAGTCAACTGGATTCTGATGCATAAAAAAGAAAAAAAAATGTATACTGCCATCCTCAAACTCAGTTAATGCTTGTAAACAGATCTGTAGGTAGGAAGAAAGAAAAAAAATGGAGACAAATTCATAGTTTAAAAAGTAATTTTCCAATACTTCAAAAATCTTCCCTACTTCAGGGGTGCTTTCTGTGACCAGAGCAGATAAATTCAGCTTTTCCAGTATTTAAGTGTCCTACACTATCTCTGTTTGCTTATGACACTTCTACTCTCCAGCTGAAGCAATCTGACTTCCTATTAGCTGCTTTGTCCTTCACGAAAAGTGTAGTGATGTGGAGTGTAGAATTCGGATTTGTGGTTAGTTCAATTCATTCCTTTTTTGAAGGATACAGAATTTTAAAGGCTGCTCAAGTGTCTGCCAATATTAGGCCAACAAGAGGATTTGTTTTTCCCATTTTTGACAGAACAGCACACCTAAAAAGAAACATTTATGCTAACATCTCAGAACAAGCCCCAAACAGGGGCAGAGACACTCAGACCAGTATCTTTGCTCATGTTCAGAGAACTGCATCTATTCAAAACAAAGAGACATCATCTATCCTGCAACCTGACGTGTCAGTCAGCTTGATAAGCATGAGAAAAAGTGACAGCTTTCCATACTGAGTTTTCCCTCACACCTGTATGTGCCATCCTGAACTGTGAGATGCAGAACTACCTGGTCCAATCAGCAAGGTGTAAATTTCAGTCCTTTCCTTTTTACTTAGATGCAATTAAAGGGGCTCTGATCCATTGAAGAACTGATATTGCTTTCCATTTAGAAGTGATACTGTTGACCATGACCTCTTGGTGTTATAAACATCAACAGAATAATTGTATTTCACTATTGGTAAGACAGCAGTTTTACTGAAAATTGATCAGTTAACTTTTTTTTTTGCTTTTTGCTTTAAATTGGAAAAGACAGCTGATGTGTTTGCACCTGTAAAGTATGTTTAGTCACACATATACACATGAAAAAAATCCAACTCTTATCTTAATTCCAGTCCAGTTGACCTTTAAGTCAATTGCAGAACAGAATGAAAAGCTTGCCTAATAGAAGTCTTCTGCACCTTTGCTCACTGCAAAAGCCACTTTGTAGACTTGATGGACTTGACCACTGACAAGAAAACTAAATGCTAACCAACAATATTTAACTTGAGATCTAAACACTATACTATCTAGAGCCATACAAGAAGTGAAGCATTTCTACCTCTCCACCCAAAAGACCTCCTCTGTGAGGCTGCGAACAATGAACAGAAAGCTGTTTTTAGAAATTGAAAAAATGAGATATACCATTGGTTTACAATGGCTCAGATGAAGACCATCAATTGTTTTCTTTCCTGTGACTGTTAAACTATTATAAGGCTGAAAGGAAAGGTCGATTATTTTCCTAACACATAACAACTGTAGCATTAAAGTAGAAAGAAGGAAAAAGAAAGGACAGGTGGATGGAAAAAATATATATAAATACATATACATGTTTTTTTCAAACTTACTCCATTTCTCATCATCCATCAATGCTGCACAAGTGTCAACATAACCACATCACATGTTCTTTTCTAAATACACTAACATCACAGAAAATCAATCAGCAACATGATACACACTTTATGTACAACATAAATTGATTTCTTAATCAAAAAAAATACCATTTTACATATAAAACTACATGCTTTAAACCAAAACCCTAAATTTAACAAGAACACTAAATTTCAACTGGAAAATTAACAGTTCTACCAGTTCCAGCTTTTCTATACCACAATAAACTTTACTTGAAAACGAAAGCTGTGTGTGCACGCTAATCCAAAATATGGATGAGTGCTTTTTTGTTTCTCAAGGCCAAAATAAGCCAAAATAGCTGGTATCCTTAGTAAATCATAAGGATTCCGTAAGAAAGAAAAGTAAATAATTAAATGAGAAAGGTATCGTGTATTTTCAAGTATGAAAATAACGTACAGCAACATGCCTTATACAAACCTGCCAAAAACTACTATTTTTGATGCACAACTTTGGATATTGTTTATATTTTATTACAAATCCCACTCAGGATATATAAGTTCATAAATTAAATAAATAAAGTCTTCTTGCATAGGAAGTAAGCAAGAACATAGTCCCTTGGGATGCGACACAAGAATCGTGCAAATGTCAGCTGCAATTTCATTGAATACTGATGGTATCAAATTTTTGAGAGCAATCTCCCACCCTACAAATGTCTTTAACACTGCAAGCAAAGACAGCACAACCTGTACATCTAACTTTCATTCTTTAAAGGTGCCATTTCCATATGCTTTCCATTTTGCGAATCTGAATCACTTGAGATGTTAATTTTTCCCATGATGTGGATTTGCACAATGCTCCTTAGGGAGAAAGCCTAATGTTTCCACATCTCTACACCCTGCTGCTGCCCATCAAAGAGGTACCAAGGCCACTAACAAAGCCTTCATCTCCCTCTACCAACAGGTAAAGTGAGATAACACGTACTACTTCCTATCAGTTGCTAGGATGGCTGTTAGGATTTTAAAATTACAGCCCCTGCAATAACTTGAGTGCACAAATCACAGCGGGGAGGAGTCCTTATTGTTACAATGAAGCAGTAACATCAAGGCTTGTGAAAAGGGTATGCAACAAGTCTGGTAGAGCTGCAAGTTGAGCTCTTCCAATCTTAATTCTCAAATCTCCCAAGCTACCCACTCCTGACACAGGAGACATTAGTGTTTGGTTTCTCATAGTAATTAAATATCAGTCTCTCAACACAGCCTCTTCCTCATTCAGTACACAGGCTCTGTGACAGCGAGCAGAGAGCACGCAGTGTAAGATCTGTATTTGCAGTGGCTGGTGGAAAGCTAGCAGGAAGACAGGTTTTGACAGGACAGAAGGGATTATCTCCTTGCTTAAGCTGCTGAATGCAGCATGGGGAGGTTGCTCCCTGTGCATTGCCTGTCTGATACTTCCACGTTTCATAGGCACAGCTCTCACAGGGAGGTTGCCCACTGTGTATTCATTACTTCCCAGGCACTCACGCTGGAAGTCTGATATCCAATTTGCAAAAACATAAAGTGGAAAGCTGCAACTGAAACCAGTGAGAGCTTTAAGCAAAACACATGAAGGAATATAAGCACATAATGCTTATGGGATTAAAAAGAAAAAAGGTACATGGACTTCTCTTCAGTAGAAGTCAGTTACCATGAGGCTCTCTACACTTGAAGTTTGTGGGAAACTGGAACTAGCTTAACAAAAACTGAGCAATAAATAGCAACTGTGGACTGTTCATCCCACAGCTGGCCACTGGGCTGAGGATTCCCTCATATCATGTAAGCATCAGCCAAATTAAGGCAAAGACAACATTTACTTTTCCATCTTACTTTAAAAAAAATATCAGTACTAAGGACATGTTAAAGGAAATATTTCAGCTTGGAAAACTGGGAAAGGGAGGATGATCATAGGGGAGGAAGGCATAACTACAGAATTCAGGCAGGCAAGATCTGAGAGAACAACTTAACAGTACCAAGACAAATAATAAAGTTGTTGAAATTGAAATATTGATGCTCAGTGGTCACTAGAACATAGGAATAAAATAAAACAATGGCTACAAATATTTATATGATACCACAAAGACTAATTTATTTCTACATGAAATAGAGTGCATTGTCCTTCCAATAAAAATATTCCCATTGTTCCTAGTGCAAAATGAACAACACTCGCACTGTTCCCAAAGTTGTCCATTTGACTGCTGATGCCAGGAGTACCAGGATGACGCTTCAACAGTACAGATACCATTCACTTCAGATCAGCATAACACAGATAAAATTAGAAAGACACGAAAATGAAAATCTCTGACACATACCTGCTCTACTAATCCTATCGATTCTGTCCATGCTTGGAGAATGCATTCGAATTCGAGGGCTGCTCTGATTAGAGGATTCGGAGCCTGCATCGGTGAAAGAGTCTTCGAGGGTGAAGAGAATTTCTTTCACACATTTGTGACAAATACTGTGCTGACAAGGAAGGATCAGCGGATGGGTAAATAATTCCTTGCATGCTGGGCAAATGAGTTCTCTCTCAATATTCTTTATGGTAACCTTCATGGCAGAATGGGGAGAGAAAGCAAGTGTAAGTGTGGAAAATACAAGCCATGAGGACTTACTGCATTACTGTACACATACCAGCTGTTGAAGACCAGCTCTGCAGAACGTTTTTTCTTTCTTTTCTTTTCTTTTCTTTTTTTTTTTTCTGCACAGCATTAGCTTTTTGGAGGCACAGCTCTGATTAACACTGCACACAGCCCTAAACCACCGTTCCTGAAAGCACTGGGCAATACGCATTCCCACTGAAACTGTGCAAACTCAGTTCATCCTCAGGTCATGCCTGCATTGCAGGGGCGGAATGAGGAGGGGAGTAGTCCTAACCCAGGGTAAAAAGAAACCTCTGTGGCGAGAGCAACCATAGTTATTACAGAACAGGAATCCATAGGTTTAGCGCAGTTTTTAGAACAAGCAAATGAACAACTGCCTCACACACAGCAGCCAGACCGGCAAAACGTGGCTTTTTCCCGAACTGTGAATCACATTTAGGCACTGAGACTGCCTTGCCTGCATTAGGACAGCGGAGCTGGCCGGGAACCCTCCTCCCCCTTTTCTGCACACAAAGAGCAGCCCTGCCGGCATGTGCAGGGCACCGGGGCAGCCTGCACGTGCCGGCGGCCGCCAGGCGCCGCGGGGGAGCCCGGCGGCCGCGCTCGGGCAGCCGCAGCCCCCGGGAAGCGCCGTTTCGAGCAGCGCGGACGGGACACAAATCACCCCCTCCGCAGCGAGGGGCACACGCGGACACCGGAGCCGGCCGCGGCCGCAGGCGCTGCGGGCACCAGGGCGCCTCCCCGGCGCGGCAGCACCGCGCGGCCGCGGCCCCGCCAAGCCCGCCCGGCCCCCGGCCGCCCCCCGCCCGCACTCACAGAGGGCTCCAGCCGGTCGCCCTCCATCCTGTCCGCGGTGGCGGCGCGGGGCGCGGAGCGGGCCGGCGCGCAGGGCGTCTCGCTGGCGGCGCTGCCCCGCGGCGGCCGCTCGCCCGGTGCCGCCCGCGCCGGGTGGGGCCGCCCGCGGCGCCCAGCGCACAATGGCGGGCGGGCGGCCGCGGCACCGCGAGCGGCAGCGCCCCGCGCCGCCAGGGGGCAGCGCCGCCGCCCGCCGCCGCGCCGGAGCTGTCCAGCGGCGCGGGCGGCCCGCCCACGACGGGCCCGCCCCCGCCTCCCGCGGCTCCTGCGGCTCCAACGGCTCCAACGGCTCCAACGGCTGCCGCGGCCGCGTGTATGGGCGCTCCGTGGCGCCGCGCGGGGAGCAGCGACGGGCGCGGCAGCCCTCGTGAATGCAGAAATTAGTACTTCTCTCACACACGCAAGGGACGCGACACCCACGGGGACGCGGCTGCGCTAAGCTGCGGACCCCGGCGTGGGGTGTGGAGCACACAAAGCACCGCGCATGCCAGAGGGCGAAACACAGCGCCCGACGCTCTCCTTTCCAACCAGACACCCCCACAGGACGAGGAAAAGAGTATTCAGGATTTTCCTTGTTGCCAGTTCACCCAGCAACAGGCATCCATTGACACGTACGGCTGATGGATCAAAACGCCCATGCTCTCCTCTTCAAAACACCCAGCTTCGCCCCACTGCTGCCTGCTGTGGCCCAGGCTGGTCCTCTGGACCCTCATCCTCAGAGCCGCTGCTTCCCTGCCCGCTGCCCCCTTGGCTCCCCGGCCAGGGCTGCTTCATGTCTGCAGCGCCCCAGGACTACACAGGACGCTCCCAGTGCTGCAGGAATAACCCAAAACTCTCCCAGGAGCTTAAGTTCCTAGTCCTTACTCATCCTTGAGGAAATAGTTTCTGTTCTACCATTCAAAATCCCTTCATTCATCACCACTGTTCGTAATGTCACACGTGTATCTATCCCTATAGGGAATAATGTCATTCAGGACATGGGAAAGCAAGCTGGGCAATGGTATTTCAGGGGTAGAAATGCCCCAGGTGAGCCCTAGCGGCTTCTGTGGCAGCCAGACAGGCTGAAAATTGAAAATCTTTGTGAGTGTTTGTGTCTGTACCTCCCGTCTTCTCGGCGCAGAAACAGTGCTGTCTGTCTGCAGCAGGGAGAAAAATCACGCTAGTTAGGAAATCCAAGGTTAAGACATACAGCATCCTTATATTACACAATGGAAGGTTCAGTTAATTAACACAAATGGAGTAGGGATTACGTGAATGCTGAAGTGCTGTCAGTTCAACAAACCTTACATTTGACCTACATTTTTTTTGTATAGCCTATTTCAAAGAATAACACTGGCATCATAAGCTCCTTCCCTCCCCCCACCCTTGAAAATTATAGTTCATATGAGTCAGTAAGACAAACATATATGAAAACTCTAATTTGGTTTTGGTCATTATTTGCATTTGGGCTTCTGTAACCTGGCCATGAAATTTAAATGGAAAATTACACTTGGAAATTAGGAAGACAGAGAGGTTGATTTTGCATGTCCAGCACAGCAAAGAAAAATTAGAAGAATCTGTAAGATCACATTTAAGGATACCTTCTTACCTCAGAAACCACCCTCATAAAAATATATACTAGGCTTGAAATTTTTCTGATTATGACACTAATAATGCTCTAGTGATGTAGACTTTATATATTCAAAATGAATCCCGGCACTTGACCAAGTTCGTATACTATTCTGCAGCAATAAAAGCAAGCAAGGGAGGAAGAACAGGTTGATAAGGACTTGCTTAGTTGCCAGCCTTCCAGCTAAACATTGAGTAACCATTTGGACACTTGTGGATAATTACATTATCAATTAACCTCCTTTGCTATCCCTATATTTCCTGATTTTGGGGGCATGTTTTAGAGGCTGTTGTTCTTCATAAGCACACTATGCACCACTGGTCCTGGGTGTGATTGATCTGGAGCAACATAAGCTGCCCACTGCGGACAGGACCAAAGCCTTTGAAGCAGCGTGACAAGCTTCATCTCAGGCAGCACAGCAAGGGACACCATGTTTCCATCCCGACGGAGCTGCACTTGCCAGCCAGGGCCCACACTGGCAGCACCTGGAGCACTCATGTCCTTCCATCCTCCAGCAATCTGCGGTGGCATCACAGTGACAACCACCGTCCCAGCCAGGGCTTGCAAGTGGGTGCTTCTTCAATCCCTTAATAGATCATTAAGGTATTAGCTTGTTTGTTTGCTCCGGCTTCTGGTGCTTTAGAGCCGGATTTTAATTACCATCTACTCCACCAGTTTAAGAGGTGACATTGATGAAAAGGTCTTTGAAGGCCTCCAAAGGGCACAGCCCCCTCTTCCGCACTCATACCTTTTGGCTAGTCTTCTGGTCCAGCACCCACCTAGGCTCACTGCCCGTGCAGCGCCAAACTCTGCATTAACTGTAAGGTGTTGAGAGGAAGAACAGTGATGAAGCACTGATAGCTGATACAATTAAGCGCAACCCACCAGCAGAAGAGAGTCCTGTTGGTAGCCTCTGCAGAAGGGGCTAGTACGCACAGCCTGGCCTCGCGGTCAGACCAACCCAGCTGTTTTGTTCTTAGCTGCATAGGTGCATCTGTCAGGAAGCTGTTCCATAGGCTTCCTGTTACATATACAAATACCTGGAAAGTGTCAGGAAAATTCACCTCCTCCTGCATAATTTGCTCTTGTTCCTCAGCAGGTGGGACTTACTGAGGAGGGAACAGAAGGAGTGCTTTGCATTCCCATGGTTAGCAGCATAGGTGAGAAAATAAGGGATGGTTTTATTATCTTTATTCCCCCCTCTAGCTGGGATAAAATGTACTTGCTAACTTAATCAGCAAAAAACAGCAGTTTCCCAAGTGTTAATTTGCACTATCAGTATGATTTGAAGAAGGACAGGTGCAGTTTTTGGCGAGCAGCAGAAAGCCTGAGCTGTTCTGTGTTACTTGTGCTTGGGATTCTGCAGCATAGAAGAGCTCGGGGCGTTCTGGCAACCCCTCTCCTGTCTCCGGTAGTTGCGCCCAAGGCCATGTTTGAATCCAGGACAGATTCATTCAAGACAGTTTTATTTGCACTGGTTTCCTGGCCAACACGTGAGCGTGCGCCGGTTCCCTGCCGGCGCTGCGCTTCCCCGCTGAAGTGCTCACTGGCTCGCACTAGGCTTGCATCAGAGCAGGGACAGTATGTTCACAGCATAAAGACACGTGGCGTTTGGAGTGTGAAATTTGTCCACAGCTAATGTGGCAGTACAGGCGCAAGCTACTAGAGAGACACTTTCCTCCCTGAGCAGTAAGCATTTTCAGCCAGGATGGAAGCAGCAGAGTTGCAGCCTACAGCTGCTCTATGTATAGTCAATGGTGCAGTTTGTTTCTCTACTTAAGAGTTTAAATGTTGAACCTTGAGGGTCCTGATTTTTCCTAGGTTTCTTTCCATCGCATAGGTTGCTATAGACATTTAGCTCAACAATCAGGCTGGTACTCATGATGCCTAAGAGAAATGTGCTGCTTTTGCCTTAGGAGCACAGACTCACCTTCATCTTCTTGATAGTTACCCTACAGCTGCGTCACTCTGAACAGACAGCAAGGGCCTTGGATATTTCAAAGTACAGAGGAAATGATGGTGACTTGAGGTTTTGGGGTCGTAAAATAAAAAGAAAACAAAACTTATACTCTACATCTATAAGCAAATATTACTGTTGAAATGAAACGAAAGTTATTTTTAAAAGCATATTAAATGTGACAGCTTTACATTAAAAAAAACACAAATATACAGTAAGTTCAGCCACAGAGTTTCTGACACCACATGAAATATGTCATGAAACACATGAGTAATACACACATATGCCACATAGTGTATCGCTCTTGTGTTCCCACCACCTTCACATGTCACTGCAACTATGTTTCTACCTCTTGCTGTTGTAGACTCTTTAGAAAAGTCATCACTGAAATGATGAGGGCATGTCCATGCTGTGTGTTTCTAAGCACCTTTGTCACACACATACAGTAACTCAGTAATGAAACTAAGTAACTAAGATTAAAAGTGGAAAAAATAGGCAAGGTGGATTTAAATTCCTCTTAGCTATGAGATTTCAAACTCAAACTCCTCTGTAACATCTACTTAACCTGTTAAACAAAATCAAACGCCTACTTACCTTTATGTGCTTCTTTAAACCAAACCTTTTAATCCAAGCCACCTTTTTGCACAAGTTTCCACATAACACAGAATCTTACACACTTTTGGATATTTTGTAAACAGACTTCTGATAAAAAAAAAGAAATAGTCTCCCCAAAGGAACCAAACACCCAAATGTCCTTCTACATGTAAGCAAGAAACAGCTTTATGCTTTGGAAGTCAAAGAGTCGAGGAATAGAACTTCTCATCGAGTGAGTCAGGGAGCTCAGAAAAACTCACCAACTCTGCAGCCACTTGTAAACTTTCACTGTATTTCCTCTTTTCAGTTCCACATGTGACTTGTTTTTTACAGCACTATGTAGCTTTATCCCTTATCCTTCTCTGAAGAAATGAAAAAAAAAGCCATTACAAGTGAATTGTACATCAGTTATGACATAAAAACAGACAGAAGACAGGGAAAGAAAACTGGTGTTCAGTTATCTGTAGGGTCTGGGTGAAGAGCTTGCAAAATTTCCTATGCTCTTAACAATTATTTTGAAAAGCTGGCATGTTCTTATATGGGGTTTGGGAGTTGTTCTTTAGAAACATTCATTTCTCAATATGCATTTCCTGAAGCACTGCTTTCAAATCTGTTCTTCACGAATCACACGCTCTCAGCTTCTGCAAACCATGCTGAGAAGAAATGGATGATAAAATGAGGTGAGGAGATAACAGAAGACACTAGGGATTTTATTAAAAAATCGGAGTATGCTTAGACCCTCATTTCAACAAAATCAACAGCTGGTGCACACAGTATCAGTGATGCCAGCCTGTCTCTGAAATTTACATTGTTTCATATTGATTTATAGATTTTATTACTTTTACAGAAGAATACCTCAAGACGTTTCTACTACTCGGAGACATATTGGTATCAATTACACTATAAAAATAAGTATTTATTCGTAGCAGCTAAAACTTCATTAAAGTTCTTATTATAAAGGAAGTCAATGCATTTCCTGAAGAAAACATAAATCCATAAAAATAGATATAATTTTTAGTGGAGGAGAGAATAATTGTGGCTGTATTTGTGTGCTAACTATTGCAAAAGGAAATGGACAGTGAAGAAGAGGGAAGGGAGCCCCAAACCATTTCTAGAACGTTATATGATTTTGAGGCAGTTGAATGCCTTTCCTTGCTAAGAACAGAAGTGAGACTTGAAAGCCCTGAAAGAAGGTCATATGATCTCTTTCGGTCTCAGTGCCTCCACTATAAAATGTAGCCAGCAGTTAATCTGTCTCACAAGGATATTTTGGAGTGCTCAAATGCTACTGTGACGATTGTGACAGGTGCCTTGCAAGCCTAGGATGTCTCAAAGACTATTGTATTGAGCCAGAACAGATGCTGTGAGCATATGGATTACACAAGGACTATCATAGTGGGGCTGTTATATGCATCTTTGTGTTACGCAGAATCACAGAAAGGCTGAGGCTGGAGGGGACCCCAGAGAGCACCTAGTCCAACTCCCTGCTAAAGCAGGGACACCTGGAGCACAGGACACAGGGTGGCATCCAGGTGGGTTTTGAAGATCTCCAGAGAAGGAGACTCCACAACCTTTCTGGGCAGCCTGTTCCAGGGCTCTGTCAACCTCACAGTAAAGAAGTTCTTCCTCACATGGAAGTGGAACTGCCTGTGTTTCAGCTTGTACCCATTACCCCTGGTTCTGTCACTGGCCGCCACGGAGAGGAATTTAGCCCCATCCTCTCTACATTCTCCCCTCATGTATTTGTACATGTTCATAAGATCCCCTGTCAGTCTTCTCTTCTCCAGGCTAAGCAGTCCCAGCTCACTTAGTCTTTCCTCATAAGATAGCTGCCCCAATCCCTTAATCACCTTTGTTACTCTCCACTGGACCCTCTCTAGAAGTTCCATGTCCCTCTTGTCCTGGGGAACGCAGAACTGCACCCCATACTCCAGGTGCAGCCTCAGCAGAGCTGAGCAGGGGGGCAGGATCCCCTCCCTCCACCTGCTGGCAACGCTCCTCCTCATGCAGGCCAGGATCCCACTGGCCTGCTTGGCCACGAGGACACACTGCTGCCTCATGGTTAACTTGTCAACCAGGACTCCCAAATCCCTCTCCACGGAGCTGCTTTCCAGCAGGTCAACCCCTAATCTGTCCTGGTGCCTGGGGTTATTCCTGTCCAGGTGCAGGACCCTGCACTTGTCCTTGCTGAACCTCATGAGGTTCCTCTCTACCCAAACTCTCCAGCCTGTCCAGGTCTCTCTGAATGGCAGCACAGCCCTCGGGAGTGTCAGCCACTCCTCCCAGTTTGGTGTCATCTGCAAACTTGCTGAGGGTGCACTCTGTGCCCTCGTCCAAGTCATTGATGAACAAGTTGAAGAGCACTGGGTCCAGTATTGATGGGGGTCCCACCACTGGGACACCACTGGGACACCACTGGCCACAGGCCTCCAACTAGACTCGGCCCCTTTTATTACCACTCTCTGGGCTCTGCCATCCAGGCAGGTCTCAGTCTACCTCACTGTCCACTCATCCAGTCCACACTTTCTGAGCTTCTTCATGAAGGAAGACAGTGTTGAAAGCCTTGCTGAAGTCAAGGTAGACAACAGCCATGGCTCTCCCATCGTCCATCCAGCCAGTCACCTCATTGTGGAAGGCTGTCAGGTTTGTCAAACACAACTTTTCCTTGCTGAATCCATGCTGACGACTCCTGATCACCTTCTTTTCCTCCACATGCCTAGAGATGGTCTCCAGGATGAGCTGCTCTGCCACCTTTCCAGGGATGGAGGTGAGGCTGACCAGCCTGTAGTTTCCCGGCTCCTCCCCCTTACCCTTTTTGAAGACTGGAGTGACACTGGTTTCCTCCAGCCCTCAGGCACCTCCCCTGCCCTCCATGACCTCTCGAAGATGATGGTGGGTGCCTGAGCAATGACCCCTGCCAGTTCCCTCAGCACTCTTGAATGCATCCCATCCAGGCCCGTAGATTTATGGGTGTCCAGTTTGCCTAAATAATCCCTAACCCAATCCTACTTGACCAGCGGAAAGTCCTCCTCTCTCCTGGCTATTTCTCTTTTCTTTGAGCTCTGGAGTTCATGGGAACTGGTCTTAGCAGTAAAGACAGAAGCAAAGAAGGCATTTAGTACCTCTGTCTTCCCTGCAACCTCCGTCACCAAGGCACCCTCCCCATTCAGCAGCGGACTAACATTTTCCCTAGTCTTCCTCTTGCTGCTGATATATCCGTAGAAGCCCTTCCTGTTGTCCCTGACATCTCTTGCTAATTCCAAATGGGCCTCGGCCTTCCTCCTTGCATCCCTGCGTTCTCTGACAATATTCCTATGTACTTCCCATGCGGTTTGGCCCTTCTTCCACATTATGTATGCTCTCCATTTTCCTTTATGTTTTCCTAGGAACTCCTTGCCCATCCATGCACATCTCTTGCCCTGCTTGCTCAACTTCTTTCTGGTAGGAATGCACCAATCCTGAGCTTGGAGAAACTGGTGCTTGAATATGGGCCAACTCTCCTGGACCCCCTTTCCTTCTAGGACCCTGTCCCACAGGTTTCCTCCAAGGAGCTCCCTGAAGAGGTCAAAGTTACTTCTCCTGAAGTCCCAGGTTGCAACCCTACTTCTTGCCCAGCTTCCTCCTCACAGGATCATGAATTCAATCATCTCATGTTCACTGCAGCCAAGACTGCCCCCAACCTTCACATTTCCCACTAGACCATGTTTGTTTGTTAGGATCAGGTCTAGCAGCGCCCCTTCCCTTGTTGGCTCATCAACCACCTCCATCAGGAAGTTATCTGCAATGTTCTGCAGGAACCTCCTGGACTGTCTGTACCTAGCTGTGTGGTCATCCCAGCAGACAGCTGGGTGGTTGAAGTCTCCGCTAAGGACCAGGGCCTGGGATCGCGAGGCTTCTTGCAGCTGCCCATAGAAGGCCTTATCCACTTCCTCTCCCTGGTCAGGAGGCCTGTAGTAAACTCCCACAACCATGTGGCCCCTGTTGGCCTGCCCTTTAATCCTCACTCAGAGGCTTGGGACTCGCGTTTTGTCTTCCCCTACACTGCTCTCTGTACATTCCAGTTGCTCTCTCACGTAATGAACAATTCTCACCTCGCCTTCCTGGCCTATCCTTTCAGAAAACCCTAAAGCCATCCCATGGCCACAGTCCAGTCATGAGAGCTGTCCCACCATGTCTCAGTAATTGCGATGAGATCGCAGCCCTGCAGTCACACATGCATCTCCCTTGCTTATTCCCCATGCTGCATGCATTTACATAGAAACATTTTAGTATTCCAGGTACAACACATAAGTTGTGAGTGTAGAACCGAATTACAGGAGAATAATATCACACTGGAGTATTAAAGAGAGCAAGTCTGTGAAGCCACATGCCCTTGGGAAAGTGATATAGAGAGATTTGCTCTGATTTGAGAGGCTTGACACAGAAAGCAAGCTGTGTGGGAAAACAGCATGACCCCTCTCCATAAAAGTGCTTAAAAGCTGATAAATCAGCTCTATTGTACCTGCTAGGAGCCTACATAGCAGACAGGTGAGTGTGCAAAGTACTGCTATTACATTCTGCTCTCCAGTAGGAGTTCATTGTTCTGTGACAGGCATTTACTAGCCTATGGATTCAGAGGATGTTATTGCTCTCAGGCTTTGTTGAAACAGCTTTATTGATCTTAATACTATTGATGAGAGAATGGGAAAGGAAAAATGAGGCTAATGAGACCTCTAAGCAGTAATACCATGCCCCTAAGTGAATACGGTTCACAAGCAGGACAGTCCTTTTGCTGGCATGGCTTATGTCACTTGAGAAAGAAGTGTGATTATCCCATCAGAATTACTCTTTTGCTGGTCCGAGCTGCTCCTGGGCACTGCCAGTAGGATGGGGTAGTTTTGGCTGTGTAGACTAGGGCTCCAGTACTGCCTCTGGGAAAGCAAAGCTGCAGGTGGTGATCTGAACTCAAAGCTTCTGGAAAACATCAATAAATTACAAACAAGCTGCAACCTAAAACCCCACTGTGCAGAGAAAGAAATGCAAAAGGGAAAGCGGAGAGTGAGAGGTCTCAAGAGCTGACCCTTGAAGAGTCTCAAACAGAGTGGCAACCTCTGCAGAACAGTGTGCTAACAGCACCATGCACCTATGGCTCCTCTTTTCTTCAGGTTCATCAAGTCTCAAGATGAGACTTGGCAACTATGATGCTATGTGTATAGGGAACAGCACTGTTTGTAATAAATATGCACATTTCACTCGAAAGTGCGAACTCAGTTGTCTACTGAAGCATATGCTCTTGCAGGGGGAAGTCTAATTTGAGTACCAGCACAGACTGTTTAACTGTGAGAGACAGCACAGAAGCATCATCCCCCTTCAAGGGGAAATCACAGGCAAGAGGGGATCTTTGCCTGAAGCTCTTATGACAGCACGTTTGTGCAAAGTTGACAGCACGTTTGTGCAAAGGCTGTGACAGAAACAAGACTCTGCCACCCACACTGTCCTTTAGAGCTGAAGGCGCAGCTCTTCCCCACAAGAAGAGGCAGAAAGTGACCCAGGAAAGCTGCCTCTCGCCCTGCCCCACATGCTCCTTCAGACTGTGCAGGAGAGGGAGTGGGAAGTGATGGGGGTGAACTGCACCGCCGTTTGAAAGCCGTCTCTGGAAATGACCTGGAATGGATCTGCCTTCAGGACAAAAAGAGTGTCTTCCCAATAAGCCCTTCATACACTGCACTTATTTTTAAATTCAAAAATTCCATGCTTTTTTTTTTTTTTTTTTAAATCCATCACAGCAAAGTCTTTGGTGGGTAGAGAAATGCTCCATTTTCTGATAGGTATCAGCAGCCCTCAATAGCTGAGAGGTCAGACTTTTCCCTGGTTTTAACCAACACATGTAGTACTGTTTGCCCTGAAATATGTGCACAATCGGCAGCCGCACCAGCTACAGATGTCAGGAAAAGCACCAAGTGACACGCTGGCACGGATGCACTACACAGGCACACGGCACCTACCAACCAGCAGAAAGACAAACTGCCATTTACAGCACAGAGAGCAAAAAAATGCCAGTGAGCAACATGCCACATTTGTTTGGGGCTTCCCTCTTTTCTCGGGAAGAGGGGGGTCTTGCTTCGCTTGCTCATCTGTCAGCCTCGGGAGCGCGCCTCACAAACACTGCCTGAGCCTCCAAGACACGTGAACCGCGCAGACCCGCTGCCTGAACGAGGGGGGATTTCACCGAGCCGAGAGCGGCCGGCGCCGTCCCCCGCCGCTCCCCCGCCTCGGAGGGCTGCTCGCCTGGCGGGCACCGCTGCTCCCGGCGGCCGTTGGCACCTAACGGCCGTTCCCGCCGCGCGCACCTGCGGCCGTTAGCGCGCGCGACGGTGGCTGCAGCGGCACCCGCAGCCTCTCCCTGCCCCGCGCACCTTAGCTCGCTCCAGCAGGTCCACGATGTAGCTGAAACGGCTCGTGTCGGCAGCTGCGGACATGGCGGGGCGGAGCCGCCGGCCCTGTGGCCACAGATGCCTGAGGCAGCGGCGGAAGGAGTCCATGCGTGGCGGGAGCGGCTAATGGGGCTGCCCCTGGCGCGGTCAGCCTGCCGCACCAGCTGCACCGTCCGGAATGGCGGCAGTGGCACGTGCGCTACGTAAATACAGCCTCAGCCCTCGTCGTGTCCTGCGGGTCGGATCGTCATGAGCTGGTTGCATTTAAATGCTAGCGCAAGAAGTGCCTTTGAAACCCCACTGGGGCTCGTGCTGAGCTGGGTCTGCTGAAAGGAGGGGGGCAGGCAGGCCCCTTTCCAAAGAGAGGGGCTTGAAAGACATGGCTCAAAATGGGGTGCACACATAATGCGTCTGTCCAAAGGCACCGTGTTTTTCCCCAATTCCAAGCTCTTGTTTAGGTGAAAGGGCATGTAAGCACATCCATAAAACGTAACATCTAGTGATACAATATATATAACTGTGAGGGTGAGCTGCATGGCTGTTTGCGCTTGGCTAGCAGCATACTTTTGGGATAACTCAAACAGGAGGAAAACGTTTATTATTTATTTTGATGTATTCCAGAACCCAATACTGCCACTCAAGGTGAGAAGGAGCAGGGTGCCTGTATATAACAGAGGCAGCAAAACGGATCCTAGCACCTTAGTACTGCGTGCCCAGTGAGGAGCTGCTCGGGGCAGGCAAGCTGCAGGACCCACTGCAGGACTCACGGCTGGCAGGAGGGCCAGCCGCAGCGAGAGGCGCTGCAAAACCAGGAGCTGGTGCCGCGGGACGGCTGCGTCGTTGCCTCCGACCCAGCAGTGAGGCAGCACGCCGCACACCGTGCCGCCCGGCTCGCTCCAGGCAGCCGCAGAAGCCTGCTTCTGGGGCAGGCACGAAAGGCCCTGCAGCCAGCACCTGGCTCGCTTCTTCCTCCGCTGCTCCTAGAATCACCCACAAAGTTCCCAGTGTCACAAGATTCAGGGAGAAAGGCCAACAGATACTCACCCGCTCTAATCTCCTTTTGCCCTGTCTCTCACCAAAACAAAAATGTGGAAAGAGGCAAGATACTCTTACACTTTAGATACCAGCTAGCCCATGGAGCACAGCACTTCATGTGTTATAAAACACCCCTCAATATGTTTTTACCAGTATAATGTATCTCTTTGGAGGCTGTATTTCCTAAGCTTATCGATACTGTAGTAATGTTATCCCAGATTCTTTCTACAGGTCACTCACTGAAACAATATACCCCATCTTTCTCAGGAAATGGGACACAGGAATAGCTACCAGCCTTTTCTGTTACTAGACACCATAGAATTATATATATCAGATGACTCATTAACCAAAAAGCTTGTTATTGGGATAGTGACACACTTTCAGGAGGCTTCAGAGCTCCCCGTATTGCTTTTGTGTGAGGGCTGAGGAACAGACAATGGGGAAAGGCACAGGGGACAAGCAACTGTCATCACCCGTACAGTTACGAAGCTCTCCTCAATACATAATTTAACATGAAGTGAGATGTTTTCCTTCTCTGATCTTATTCCAGCTCAGTAAATGGCACTCATGTGGGACATTTTCACTACTGCAATTTCTTTGGCAAGCGCGGACTGCTGTCAGAAAGCAGAGCTCGCTCAGCTTGGGATGGTGGACCATCTAAAAGAGCATGTCCCATCTCCCAGGCTGCTCATGCAGTCATTTTGAGGACTCCAGTCCTGACGCACTGCTGGGTGTCAAGGAAGGTTGTACAACAATATTGGTGGGAAACTCTGATAACCACAGCCGAGCAGCAAACATACCTTTGCCCTTACCGTTCAGTAATGACCTGCCCTTTGAAAAGCTGAGGAATTTACAGCCCTTTCAGCTCAGCAATACGGAAGACAAGAGCTCCTTGCACAGCAGTTTATCACGCTAAAAGCTGCTTGAGGCGTGCCGGCACCTGATTGTTGCAGGTGTGGCAAGTTCATGTCAAATGACACACAAACCAATCCCCCAAATCGCAGGAGATGAGATGCACCATAGGACTATTCTGAAGTGGTTGTGCTGTGTTCTTTAGCTGTGAGTGATACTGTTATTTTGAATTAAGCACGCTGAATCTCTGTCTGCTATCTCATGATTTTTGGTCTACCGGGGTGTATTGTTTTGCTTCTTTCTGCTATCCCGGGGATTTCTGATCAGCCTGAGGCAGAATCCCGGGGCCTGCAATTGAATGGAAAAGTTTTCCTTTCTTTCTCCTTCTTTCTCTTGCATTTATTAAATCCATCAACATCATAACCACAGCTCGCAATGGCGTGCTATGCTTTTCATTAGAACATGCCATAGAGATGTAAATACAGCTCATATGATGAAGTCAATTGGGGCAAGAAGGACACTGAGCCAAGAAGGCTCTTTTCCTGGAGCAGTTTTATTTCTGAAGAAGTTTTGCTGTCACTGTTGTTCTTCTAGGTGTGGGTGGCTGTCCGTGACAGGTGAATAGTAGGATGTCAGATGTCACAACCTACTTTGGCTTTGATTTTACAGCTTCAGGAATGACACGTTGTTAGCTGTATGACAGCTCTGACCACAAGCCCTGTGTGGTAGCCCTCTCCTCCATCAGCCCTGCAAAAGAGCTTTTTCTGCAGACTTGAGCCACGTGGACACTTCGCTAACATTAGCACAGGCTTTCCCCACAGATCTAGAGCGGTTAGGATTTCAGGATTACTCTCTGCAAGAGATACTGATTCCTGTGGCCGTTCTGTGGGGCCCAGCTTACCTTCTTGCCCACTCACATGGAATAAAGTCCGTGCCAGGCTTTCCCTGGGGTAGCTTGGGGTGACAGCAGAATGTGCCTGGGACGGCTGCAGACAGCTGGGCGCGCTCGGCCTCGCCGTGCAGCTGGTGGCCGAGGAACTCCCACCCCTCTTGGAAAGCGCTCGCTGTGTTTCACAGAGCCGCCGCAAGGTAGGCTGCCGTGCATCAGAAATAGCCAAGAACTCCTCAGCTGTTCCATCAATCTCAAAACGCGTCCTATTATATTAAAAGTAAATAGTAGAATCATTCAAGTTGCTTTATGCCGCTTAGTCTTGAAGCAGGTCTCCAAACATGCAAGTGTCTCAGACTTGATTATCCAGACTGATTTGTACAAGTGTATACCAGCAAAAAAATCTGGCCTGTTATTATAATCCTGAAGTGTCACATGACACAGCACTCTGTCTAGGCACACTGATATGGAAATTCAATTGTAAAGAAAATTTGTATTTTTCTGATCTGTGAAATATGTTGATTATTCACTCATAGTAGTGACAGCTCTAGATTTACTGTTTGATCTCCTTCTCTAGCTCCCTTTTTTTCTGAAATGAATCTGAGCAGTGAAGGCTGATGCTATTTTTTTCTACCCCCCTAGGAGCCCAAGACATTATCCTGTTTCACTACAGAGCGAATGCAGTCAAGCACATGCCCTTTATACCAGTACGGGCTCTTACCCAGGGGGCTTCCCTCACCATATGCGTCTGCTCCTGCTTAAAATTGTTGGCCATTGTTACATGAGGAAGCCTACTTAAAGATGTTCCAATGTTTGAAAACAGTTACAAGGGGCAATATGGAAAGGATCAATAAAATCAAGTCAGTACTGAGGAGAGGCAGAGGGCTTCTCTTTTACAGTATTCACAGGGAAATGGATCTGTATAATGTACTTCCACCTCACAGGACTCAAACATTTTTGATGGCTTCAATGCCAGAGGTTGTTAGAGGTAGCAGAAAACTATGCAAGCATTCAGTATGGCCTGCCTCAGTGCTGAATTGTACATTTGAATAAATATTTGAAATACTGGAAAAAACCCTTACACATGTCTCTGATGAGAACTGTGACCTACATTGATTCTTATAGCAGCATTCGAAGGACTAGATCCAATTCCAGCAATTCTAAAGAGAGTTGGTGTAAATAGTTTATGAATTTTCAGTAAACGTCTTCCTTCTATTGGGAATGATGTTGATGGGAACTGTCACCAGCTGAAAAAAAAATGCCATGAAACAGATGAGCCCTTCCAATGCCCAGAGTCTTTACAGGCAGCATAAATGTGACATCACCAAATTGTATTTCAAATCCATCCCCAGATGTTCTTTTAGGCAGGACAGTGGGATGTTACACGTTTGCTGTTCCCATCCATGGTGTTCTGGAACAGGAGGAGGAGGACAGCAAGCTGGGGTCTCTTAGTGAGCAATACAGAGAGCTGCCTCCATTATCCCAGCCTCGGCGGGGGTTGCACTGGATACCTATGGCAGGCCCCCGATCTCCGCTGCTCCTGCTAGTAAATCCCACTCTGGCTCCAGATGTGGTGATTCCCTGGAAGCCTCATGCCTCCCTCTGTGCCACTGCTGTCTGTTCACCCTCTTACTTTGTGTGGAGAACTTGATTTTACATCCTCAGCGCTCCACCCGAGCACATCCTCGGTGTCTCTAGTCTTCCTTCGTGCCTAAAGACAAATGTAGTAAAATAAGAATGTGACTTTCAAATGCATTGACATGTTGCTTGGCTTTGTTTACACAGGGCAGCTGTGACTTCTGTTCGGACCTCTCCAACACAAGAGGTATCTCCAGGCTTCTTGCCTTTCTCCACTTAACACCTCCATCCAAGTACTGTGAACACCTCCATGCACTATCCACAGGGCACCACACGCAGAAAGAAGGTTGGAGTGAAATCTGTATCTGTGTTACATAGAAGCGTATCTGTCTGAATGATTTCCTCTTAGACTGTCCCACATAACGCTGGTACAGTATCACATGCCCCTGGGAACAAGTTCATTTAGGAAATATGGGTTAATTACGTCGCCTACTATTAATATTTAATATATTGAGTATGTTATTATATATTTATAAGGAATCAGCCAAAGTATGTAATGTTGCATGCCATGAATATGTAATGTAGTGGCCATTTCATGCTACAAATACAATTCATCAAATTTGACAACATAAAGAGAATTTAATCTAGCTAGAGTTTCAAAAAAATAGAGTAAAACATTGCAGACTGAATCCACTAATTTACTTGAAAGAACTTTCCAACAAAGAAATCAGAGACGCATGGAAATTCAGGAATAATGAGAAAAGACTGCAGTGATATATATTTTAGTGATTTATGTGTTCAACTTCTCCAAGAGAAGTGTCTGTAACACTGAAGGCTCTGAAGAAGAATAGATAGGCCTGAAAGGCTTTTCACACCCAGGTAGCCCTTAAAGAGTATTGCATCTCTCTACAAAGTTTGCTTAATTTATGTGTTCAAGGTTTAAGTGCACCTTGTAGGAGCATAAATGCAACTGTAGGAGCAGCGAGGCTCCTACACTTGTCTTTAAGCTCAGCTACACCAAGACTGGGTTTGAGTCAACTTTCATTTTTCCAAATGGTATGTCCTGTGTTTGTGCAACTAAATTCTTTGCATGTATTTACCAGACAGTTAATACAGACTTTAATCCCCACTGCAAGTGGATTGGGTTCGCTGTGGACTGAATTTGCACGACACAATAGGGTCTCTATAGACCGTGTTGTACTTGCATTAGTCAGGGCATTACCATCCTTCCCTGCTGTGCACCACATCAAGCATTTCTCTTTACCTGCCCTTCTTGCACTGCTCCGCAGTTCCCCTGAGCAGATCCTGTGACCCAGTTTTAATACTTATATCCAGCTGGGATGAGCACTGACACAAATGTCACCACAAATGCTGGAAGAGCATCCCAGAGCACTGCAACTTGTCTAAGAGAGCAGTGGTGCTGGAGCAGCTCTGAGGAAGCAAACCCCAGCCCGGGGGACTCTCGCATCTCCTTCCCTTCTCCGAAGTGCTAGTGAGATCTCAGAGATCCCCGGGACAAACAGAGTTGTCCTCTGTATATACACTGATGTATAGTCCTGAATAGAAGGCCAAAAACCCCACCACTCATGGGATGTTTTCTACAGTCCATCTACAAAGCCCATTAACAGAAAGCCAAGGGCAACACGGAGCAGTCTGTTTGCCAGCTGTTTGCGCCATGAGGAGCCCAGAGGCCTGGAATGAGACCCCACGTCACGGCTGGCCAGGACAGGAGGGCGGCAGCTCTGCTGGGGGCCGCCCCACAGCCTCGTGGCAGCGGGTCCCCGTACGCCTGTCGCGACACGGCGCGAGCGGAGCTGCGGTGCCGCAACACGCACAACGCGACGGGCAGCTCCCGGCGTCCTGCAGGAGAGCGGCCACCCCGCGGGCGCCGTGCCTGCCCTGCACCAAGCCGTGCAGCTTGGTCACTGAGCAGGCAAAAGGCACAAGCACAGCCCAATGACACCACTCTTGGCCCCAGCACCAGGGACAAGCATGTAAACACTGTTCTAAAGGTTCACCAAGAGGAAATCTCCAAGGTTTTCCATTAACTTTCTTTTTACTCCTTTGACTTCTACGTGCTTTTTGACAGATTCAGCAATTCTCCCCAGCTTGCAAAGGCCTCCCTGACACACCAGCCTAAGCAAGTGGAACGGATTTCCCTCTGATTCAGCTGTGACTCACAAACTTCACGGAGTCACACTTGTTTCGCCCGGCTGTGAAGGAGAACAAAGTCAAAGGCCTGTGGCTCTGCCAAGGGCAGCTCCTTCCAGAGTCCTCCCAAAAACACCTCCCAGCCAAGGATTTTCAACTGGTAAGGTCAAGTCAAACCCTTCTTCCACTAGGTAGAAATACTACATTACTTATTACCTTTTTTTTTTTTCCTCCATACGCTCCTATTTTTTACTTACTCTTTTCAGGTAGAGCTGAGGTGAGTGAAAGAAGTTTTGTTTGCAAAAGGAACATTTTGGTCTTATTTTTTGTTTTGCCATGGTTAAATTGTCATCAAGAACAATCACCTCCCAACCAACGTCAGTAAATTGGCAGAACAGTCTATCCTAGAGCTCTCTCAGACTCTTAGTGGACTCTTCGCACCTCTGACATGTACAAATCTTCCTTTGCTGGCACTTGTAGCACACAGACCTTCACCAGAGCCGCAGACTGACATCAGAACACCTATTTTTGAAATAAAGGAAAATCACTCTTCCTGTTTGCTCCAACCCTGGCCAGCCTCGAGGGCAGCACAAGGCTCAGCCTGCTCTTGCGGCAGGGCTGGCCTGCAGGTAGCAGGAGGAGGCTGGCGGCCTGGAAGGGGAGAAGGGGGCACCCCGCGCACACCGGCCACCGGATCAGCAGCTGCTGCAGTTTCATTCCCCGTTTTAGAAGGGAGCTCGTGGGAACCGCGCCCTTCACGGCTGGCAGGGTCTTTGGCCCCAAAGGCAGCCCTCGCTGAGACCGTACAGCGCACGCATCTCAGAGGCCAGCCTGCGTGCTCGCTGGGGCTCCCGCGGCAGCCGACGGCAGGCTGCTTCCCTTTGCCTCGTGTCGGGAACCACGGACCTTCCCAGCGCTGGGGATCCTCGACCGAGGCCAGGCCTGTGATGGTGCCTGCAGGGAGGCTCCCAGAGACACCGTGCTGCGGTCGCAGGAACAACGCGCGCGGCCACCAGGAGCGCCCAGGGCTGCAGGAAGGTGTTTGAAGCTCTATTGACACACTGGGAACAAATGCTGAGGCACAGACACGAGGATAGCCTGGTGCGACCGACATCAGGATAGCCTGCTGGCTGTAGCAGCTTCCATGGGTTATCTATAGCAACTGGGAAGGGATCGATAGCATGCATTCTCTAGCCATCCACAGAGAAGCATATACAGAATTACATACACACACATAGGTATGTGTATATATATATACACACACACACACACACACACACACAGAAGAGTAGTGTGGCTGCAGTGGAAGGCCTCATGCAGACACAGCTCCTGCAGACCCCAGCCTGTCCTTGGCCTCACCAAGGGGCAGCATATTTGAGAGGCTATTTCAGAAGGATGTGGGGCAGCCCACACAGCCTGGGGACAACTGAGCAGTGCGTAAATACAGACAGGAGTGCCCAATCCATCCAAGAGTTCTCACTTGTTCTTAGGTGTCTTTGCACTATTTACAGAAGCGATCCGCAGCTCCCATCCATGTGCCTCGCAGTTCAGGCTGATGTTGAACAATCCAACCAGTGAAGAGAGTCCTCAATATAAAGAATTCACAGGCTGAAGGCAGAGCAAAAATAAAAACCTCCAAAAAAAATGATGCTGATGTATGATTAAAGAACTGTAAAAAACAGGCCGGCAGGCTCCTTAAGACATCAGTGTGTCACCAAACCGCCCCAAGGCGGGATAAACCATCCCTGCGTCCCTCATGAGTTGTGAGTCTAACCTGGTCTCGGAGACACCACGCAGAAAGAGCAACAGCCTCCCGGCAGCAGGTTTGTACAGGCGCCTTAGCATAATGCGTCTCCACAATGATTTTGAAATTTAACGGAATTTTAATGGTATAATAAGCCCAAGCTTAAAATGCAATTTCAGAAAAGGGGCCTTTTTTGGTAAGACATTGTTGTAATTTCAAGACAGTTGCCAAGTGAAGGCTCCTTGGACAGTGTAACACCAAATAAATAACAGCACTGTGCCTGGAAAAACCCTTCAAATTACCTGAAAGTAGCATGCAACTTGAGTAGGGTTCCAGCACACTTAGCTTTCTAGGCAGCCCCACAAGCACTCGTGACGAACAATAAAAAAACTGTGGGTTAACTTCCCCTTCGAAATTTTCATGTCAAATTGTTTTTTAGCAGATTCTCCATAAAATGACAAGGTGCGATCCTTTCTCCCCCAGTGTAAGGCAGATCCTCTGTGACCCATGTGTAGGAAAGAGAACACAGGAAAGAGTACACAGAGATGGAGATACGGATGAAAATCTGGCAATGGCTCTCGCAAAAAGAGCTCTCTTTGGGCCCCCTGGGTCCCTCAGGAGCGTTCCCACTCGGGGGGCTGGAATGCAGTGCGGTTTTAACCGAAGCACAGGGAAGCCTCAGCTCCTCATGCGAGAGCCTGCTTATCATCACTGCTGCAGGGCAACATGGAGGCCGCCTTCACACATATACATGACTAGAACTGTTAAAGCACAGGCTTCCATATGCACATCTTCCTTCTTTCATCTGTGCATTTAACATAAACAGCCCTGTTTGGCAGCTTGAAAGCTCTCACCTTAACATAGACACATTCCCCACCATGCACATTTTCAAAATCTCAAAGAGAGAAGTTGCAAACCCTTGTGCCCACACCCCACACAGATTTTCTTTTCCTTGATGAGCTTCCCCTTCTTCTTTGAGACAAAACTTGTTAATTCCTCAGGACCTGGTTCACTCTCCAGTAGTAATAATCCCTTTACCCCAGCCCTGTCTGCAAGTACAGAGCCTGTACTTACAGAGGTGTATTTTAAAGGATGTTCTTAACACTGTTTATTATCTAGTATCTAATAAGACTTTTCACCAGTGCCTCGATAGCAAAACAGTAGTATAGGATTTTGCTACTTTCAGTGGGGTTCAACTTGGAAGTTTTCTCATTTTCTGTGCCCCAAGAATATCCTCTGTGGGAACTTCATCACTGAGAACATGATACTGCCTTGCAAAAATGCAAGAGCTACAGCTCAGCAGAATTAAGAGTTCTGCCTGCTTCACAAAGCAACAGTTCTTTGATTTTTATTAAATTGGGAAACTAATCAACCAAGTAAAGACCAGGAAGACAAAAGATTTGCAACAGCGGGCAAAAAGTACAATTCTAGGACACTGTGGACAAGTGATTTAAGAATTATTCAGTACAAAGATAATGACACCCTCCTCTGAGTCACCAGTGCTTATCTAAAGTCAGGAGAACTGATCAGGTGGCACCTACTTGTAAAACAGCAAAGCAACAAGGTTTTGCAACAGGATCGAACACCAACCTGAACAGGCCAAGATTCTTGAGCAAGCGATGAATCACAGAGGTAACTTCATATTTTAGCATTCTACTTAGCAATGGATTCTGCTTACCTGGGGATCTCCTTCTTCCTCCATGCTGTGTCCTGACAGCACGTCCTCTACTGCAGCAGGGGCAGCAAGAGCAGCTCCCCATAAAATCACACTGACTCCACAAATCCTTGCTGCTTCCCCTCTACACCCAAACAGAATGGCTAAGGACTTATTGCAAAGACAACATGTATGTTTCTAGGAAACTATTGTTTCTAAGGGATATTTCACTTTTGATACTGGCTGACATTGAGAATGGCTTATTTTACACAGCTTCTTCTGCTCCTCTTATGTCATATTTTGATTTGTTACAGGCAATTAGCACATGGAGCGAAGCAGACCTTTATTGTATGTTTTGAAATAGATAATGTTTAGATGTTTCCTCAACATCCAATTTACTCCTTAGTCAGGACTATTACAACTGATGATTATCCCATCTAGAACAAAATTTCTCAAGATGAAGAGTGCATATACAAATATGAAAAGACTTAGCAACAGTTTTTCCAAACTGTGTTATCACATCTGCCAGTAGCTATGAACAAACTCAGAGATTAAAGCTGCTGTGAAAGCCTTAATGATGCTGTTTGAAACCTCAATCCTCCCATCCTATTGAAAGGATGCATTTAACTTCCTTATTGTGGAGAAGCCGGCTGAAAGCTGCTTTTCTGGCACAGGAAGCGGGGTGCGAGCCATGGTCGTAAGCCTCTCTGATAAGACAGGGCACCCGGCTGGAGAACCCTGCTCAGGCGCAGCCAGCACCAGCAAGTTCCAAGTGCTGCTGAAGATTAAATGAGGCATTAATTTTATAAGCAGTCTTAACAAGGGGGAAGAATTAGGAAGCAGGGCTGTTGTGTGACACTCCTGCCGAAGCATCGGAAGGCTGCAGCCGTGGCTGTTCGCACAGTGAAATCCCTCATAGCCAAGACATTTTACATCCTCAAGTACACAGTAAAGCCATTTAGCTTGCTAATTCCTTACTGAGGGCTCAAGCTCTGTCATGTAAAGCTGCGGTTAACACAAAATTATTAGACAGTAATCTCACGGTTTGCTTTTTGTAGCCACATTCAAACTTTGCATTTAAGTTTTAATTGGATTTGAACACGGTGTTTTAAAAGGTATTTTAACTTCTTGATGCCACTTCTCTGTGAAATTTTTATCTATCAATTTATCATTTTGCTTGCCAGAAGACACAATAAGCACAAAAATGGGAGAGGCATTGCAGTGTGGCACTAACCACATAGTAAATCAGAATCTCAGTGGCGGCTGCAGGAACAGTCAATGGTCACATTCATTAGTTCATGTGCAAAGTTGGTTAATAGCACAGACTCTGGTCAACTCAAAAAAGATTAAAGATTTCAAATCAACCAAAGTAATTAGATTGGCAGTGAGGGGTGAAAGCATATGCAGTTTGCTGACTTCAGAGCTGAAGGAATTAATTGCAAACAAATATGCCTCCCGTAACCCTTAGAAGAGGGTAAGTGTGTTGTCAACATTCAGCCTGAAAATACGCTGTTATTAGCTGAAAAGTTAGAGATGTGAAATGGAAAATGTGTCTTAACAGTCCAAGGCAGTTTACAGATAAAGAAAACAGAAACTAGAGGAAACTAACCCCTCTTTCTAAGCAAAGCACTGTTAAATTACCTGTCATTTGAGAGGAATTGATTTTTTTCACTGATGGCCTATTGCCTCTGCTTCTTTACCCTGATATGGCTTGCAAATCACATCCTGCTCACAGATTCGGATACACAGGTGCAATAGTTTGGGATTATGTGACTAACCAGGTACTTCAAATCATCGTTCCTCAATCGAATACACAATCCTCAGGAAAACAGGTAAGAAAGTATCTGTTATTTTGGCTATTTCCAGGAGTGATTTTGAGCAGCTTTCTTTGTAGCTCTTCTAGAATTCATGGCTACTTCCTCTAGCTGGGGATATACAAAATGCTAAAATCCTGGTAAGACAGTGCTCCAGCAAGCTGAAGAGGTCCTGGCTAGGGGGAGACAGCTCCACTTGCATCTTATGTTCGGTGTAACTCTATTGCTCTCCAAAATTACACCCACTTTACCACAGGTCAACTTGTGTCCACTGATTGTGTCTAGGATTTGAGCTACTTTGAGCCCTTTTTATCCCAAGTTTTTTTTTTTTTGGGGGGGGGGGGGATTGATTCTCAATTACGTGACCTTGTTTGCATGGCCTGAGGGTCTCATATTCAGGGCAGATACCTCCATCATTGCTGACAGATGTCCTCCTGAGCTCCTCCAGGTGTGGACTCCCCAAAGAACTGCTGTAATACCGTGATATTGAGGGTGCAACACCAAGGCTGACAGGGCATCTCTTTCAGGCAGTCTTACCACCCCTTTCTACTTGCAGCTAGACTTCAGCTGCAATTTTCTCAGAAAAAGTAGAACAAAAGCAATTCAAAACTTGATCCTTTTAGTTTTATTCTCTCATGCTCCTTGAGCCAGTACCTCCCCCTTGCTTTCTTCCCTTCAGCTACACACATACCCTAGAAACCTCAAGTCCTTTCCTGTACTTTGTCCTACTCTTTCTCCGTATTGCTTTCCCTATTTCTCTCGTCTTCACCCTCTGCAACAACTAGTTGTAATATTTTTCCCTTACTCTGCGCATTCCTGTGCAAGTACCTCACTTCCTCTCTCAATACTACCTTTACAGTCTTCTTGCTTCCACCTCTCCAGACTGCCTGCTCTTCCAACATTCCAGCTGTGTAGCCTCATTCCTGCAATGAAAGTCTGGCATTTAGAACATCCCAAGTTCAGAGAGAGCGTCTTCTATGTGCTGCCTCTGTGCCTGCTCTGCTCTTTTCTGCAGACTTGGTGATGCTTGAATGCTGCTATTGAGATTCTATTGAGATTCTTCTGCTTTTAGAAGAGGAACAACAACAAAAAAAAGACAATGTTCCAGTAGCCAGAGGCGGCACATTGAATTTCTCTGACATATATGGTAGGGGGATGACGACTCCACTTTTTTTTTTTACTTCCACTATACTGCAGGATCAGAACTGGGTTGCTCCTTCAGCTCTTTTTGCTGCCTGAAAGGGTCTGTGTTATCTCCTGTAGGGTCAGCAGTAGCGAGTGGTGCACTCGATCTGGCTTCAGATCTTAGGTGATTGCTATTTGAAAGTCCATTTAAAAAAAGGAAAATCTCTTAATGAAGCGCATGTAGAAATATATCCTGCTACTTATTGTATGCCTTAGATGCACAACCTCATCTGCCACAAGAAACAACAAATGCAAAATTAATTGTTTTGATTCTGAACAGCATTTCAAGCTTTCAGAGGAGAGTGCTACTGAATATGCTGAGAACGCTCATTGTATCCCTCTGACAGGAAAGCATTACCATGTATTTTAAAGGTTCATTCATTACACAAAAATGGTTACGAAACTTAAAATAATTTCACACTAAAAGGGAAAAGCATCAGAAAAAGTGCAGTTGTACAATGTTGACGTGCTGCAAAGATTTGAATGCAGAAATAAGTTCTTTAGCATGTAGTTACTCTTTCAAAAGATTGTGCCGAATATCTCAATGCCATATATCAATAATGTGCACTCTCATTAATAACCCGTGGAGAGAATATTTCTTATCAAAACACTGTCTGGCTAAAAATCCACTGCACTGGTGCAGAAGGTTGTAAGTACGATTAGGAAATCTACTTGTTAAGGCCACACAATTTTAACAGTGAAGTGTATTGAATAAAATAATTTTATTTTTTTTTCAACAAAGTTCATGGAATCTTGAAGTAGACAACAAAAGATAATTATTAACTGAGACTTAATATGAGAGATTCTCTACCCAAAAATGCATCAAACATTAAGGTCATAAAGAACTCCAGGATCCTGTGCTATACTGTATGATATGTAAACAGATTTTTAAAATACTTTCCCATTATATATTTTGACACTGCAGAAAGCAGAAATTTAGAAAAATAAAAATGATGTTTACTTGCCTCAAGGAATTTCTTAGAAGTAAAGCCATTTGAAGAGCCATTTACAGTCTGCGGTGACAAACTTCTACAAAACCAAAACGTTTCCTTTTTCCCTCAATGCAGAAAAACTGGCTGAAGGCAGTTCCCTATTAAAGTGGTGCCAGCAAGACAGATCTGATTGTATGACTCCAGCACTTAAAAAAGAGCACATTGGTTATACATGGCTTTTAACCTTGGGCTACAATTACGCTACCAGAACTAAATTCAAGCCTAAATCAGTCATGTAGAGACGTGTGTGTCATCTGCGCACTGTTTAGAGTCCTTGTTTTCCAGATCTGGTGAAGGTGGTGAAGGCGCTCTGAGGTTCTTGTGCTTATGTTCAGGGCAGGATGAACTTTGCAGACACCAGCTTCTCCCATTAATGACAAGCCACAGATCCCAAAGTAGGCATGTAAAGCATCTGAAAGCAAGGCAGAAAAGGGAAAAGAAAATTACATTTCTCTCAAGCTGACAACCAACTGTTCTGGGATGCTAGCACCCCTTAATAACTACAGACAAGGAAAACAAAAAAGGTGCTATGTTTTAAACTTAGGATTTGAGGCAAGAAAACAATTTCTGCTCAAACTCTCCAGCACGAAACCATAGCCAGCAATCTTTAAAACAGAACCTGTTTTATTTTATAAATTTTCCTGCCCACTACACAACTTCATCTGAGCTCTCAGGCCAAACAGCAAAAGAATTTGAGGAGCTGGAAATACACTTCCTTCAACAGAAGTAACTCGCCTTTTTTCAAACATGACAGAATTCTTTTGCAGTTAAAAGATGACATGGATAGTTGACTATTGGAGAATCAACATTAGCACCACTAGCTGCTGAACTGCAAGGATTAGAAGTGTGAAAAACATTTTTACTTTCCCTAACATCCTTTCTTCCAGAGAGAATATACTACAGATACAAATCTGTGAAGCAGCCTGATCAGCTCTAGCAGACCCCTCCTACCAAAACAAGAGGCTCTTCTTCCATCACCCACCCTGCTCCTGCTGTCTACCCGGTACCATGGAATTATCAGCTTTTAAGAGACTTTTGACTTTTCGGATTGATTTTCAAAGGCAAGAAATCATTTTGTAAGCTCACTGCTCAACAAGCACACTGGTCTAAACACCTACTATCTTAAATCAAAAAGCAGCTTTAAATAATGTGATTGGCCTGTTAGCAAGAGATCACCAGGAATTTAAAATATTATTTCCCTGGATCATCAGATGTGAAAAGTTACTTTCAACTTTGGTAGTCCAGGCAGTATTTTGATTACTGTTAAGTAACTTTCTGTTTTTTGCAGTTTGTCCTAGCTTTCATCCTAAAAACAGTATTTCCCAGCACAGGCAGTTTGAGGTTCCAAATGTACATTTTTGTTTGTTTTTAAGTAAAATAGGAGCTACAGAAGTTCAAATTCTGAATCTACTCTAGAAAGCAGGTATGAAAATGACGTATTTTTACTTTGCAAACTTCCTTTGGCATATTCTGTCACATTCTGTCCAAGCTTTGCAACCAAAACAGAGGCCACTATCCTCAGCTTTGCAAAAGCTAAGTGCTTCAAGGAAAACGAATCGTTTCTGTCATTATTAACTCCTTTACAAGGTAGCCAGTCCTGGCAACAAGTCCTGCTAACTACATATTTTGCACCCTGACTTTTCTGAAATCAAGAGGGCTGTGTACATTTAACCATCAGCAGGCTCTTGAAAACATCGGAGCTGCAGAGGCACTTCATGTTAGTAAAGTGTAAAATCTTTATCGTTGGAGATGCATAATGTTCAAGAGAACAGCTTGGCTTTCAGATGCTAGACTAATCTTGCAGGCAGCTCAGCTGTGTGTATATGACACTGAAATAATATATCCATAAAAACAAGTTTGATGCTGCATTGATGTCTTTCTTCAGATTATAATCAGAACTGCATTCACTATTTTACTGTTTTTCTTGAGAATGTGAACACAGACGCATGTCACCATTTACCTGAGGAAACAACACTGAAAAAAAGCCACCTATCACAGAAGTACAAACTGATATATATCTTTTTTAATCTTATGAAGTTGAAATTCAACAGTACCAAAAGAAACACCAAGTTAAGTTTTTACATGCAGTCTGTGAAGACATGTATTGCACAAACTATCACAGAGAGAAAGAATTTAGCAAAACTTTTCTACATTCGTAGAACAATTTAGTAACTCCTCTCAGCCTCCTGGCTTCATTTCTGTGGCAAGTGAGGACACTCAATTTCAAAAGTACAAGAAGCTACTTTAACCTACTCTCAAAAGACAGCTTGAGAGACAGCAAAAACTTGTTTTGTTGGAAATAGTAGTGTTCTGTCATGAGCATTGTACAGTTTTGTAGCAAAGCAAATAGTAATCCTTGACTTGCTCAAATCTTCTCTTGAGTGATCACTGCTATGTTAAAACAAGCAAAGGAACTTTTTACACGACCCAAGTTCTAAATTGACTGTTTTCCTTCCTAACCTAAGTAAATATTTCAACATAAACAGAAATATTTCCTCTCAGTGATACTGATTTGTATATCACATATAACTAGTCTTCAAGAATCCTAAGCTGATTTTTAAGGATCAGTTTCCTGGAAGGGGTATGATTGGTGAGAGCAGCACACCACAAGCACCATACTACCCATGTGCGTCCGCTGCCATTCTGTATTATTTTCTGTATTATCCAGTGTTATCTTCCAGAAGGCAATTCTGAACTCAGCTTTCCTCAAAATAAAATGACATCAGGCTGAAATATCTCTGTGAACATGACTACACTTATTGCTATTATGACTGCACCTTTATATTGCTTGGTGACTTTACGGACAACTTATCTGTACAAAATGCTACTGAGCAACACTATCGGCATGAGTTTTGTTTTCACATTTTTACAGTACCTCCTGAGAATTCTAGCATCTCTGAAAATGAACAGTATCCATTTCTAAAATGCAACCAATAATTAGTACAACTTTCATACACACTAGGAATGACATGTAATTAAAATTTGTAAAAGAAAATATGTAACTATCTAAAGAGTTGGCTATTTTTAACTACATCAATGACTTCTGAGTATGCTCAAAGGATCCCTTTCTTAACAAAATACATGTTCTGAAATATTTTACTCAGACTCTTTACATAGATGTTCAGTGCACAGCAGATAAATAAAACAGTTGAAAACATGGAAAATCTCATCCAGCTCTTAGGAGACAGTGATAGACTTAGTCTAAACAAGAGTGGCTTGCTTGCTCTGATACTAAGCAAGTAAAAGCTATATCCCCTTCTTTCCTTTTAAATCATGACAATCTTGGTCAAAATATATTTTTGAGGGTTTTTTTTTATTATTATTTTGATTACTGGAGAAAAAGAAGAAGAAAACATGCCCCATTTTCACATTTCTCAGATATTTGGCTCCTGGAATACATTTTTAGTTTAGAATACACTGATAAATAGCAAAGTAAATTTACCTGGATGGCTATCTGGCCATTTGGCAAATCCACCAACAAGGCGATCTTGAGTTGACAGGATGTAATTTCTATTTTTCTCAAAATTTGTATACTGGAATATGTTCAAGAGCTGAAAAGATGGCATGATGTTAAAGCAATATACCAAACTTTTATATGGAGTTACAGTAATATACTGAACTTTTGTATGTTTATTTTATAGTAAAATTTAGTACATATTTACATATATAAGTGAGGCACTGGTAAATTTCTAGTAGTCTAGCAAACTTCCTTGCATTTTTGCAAGTTGAGAGACATCTATGCACCAGATTCATGTATCTGCATGAAATATACAACTGCGTCAGGTAAAGAATAGACAAGATGGTTAAGAAATCCAAATAAGTCACATCCTAAGGCTTTTCTGTACATTACCTTCAAAGTTGCTCCCACCCAAAAGGAATAGCAGGTGTCTACAGGTTTGTTGGGTCGCCCATGGTAGCCATTCTGCTGTCTCATGATACACCATCTTCTTATTCTGTCCAGTTCTTTTTCTGAAAAAACTTCCTCCAATTTGCCCATCAAATATAGTGATGCAATACCACAAAACGTAGAGCCACCTATAAGGAAACAGTTGTTTATACAATGTTTTAAAATGGCCAGATTTTCACTGCAGCCTGCATGATCCCAATTAGAATTTAACTAGGATAATAATGATTAAATCAGTGGATTTCTAAACGAGCAGAGAAGTGATAAGTCTAAAATACAAACAAATAAAACACATTTCAGCTCAGTACATAGACATCAAAGGGAAAAAGAAAAAAAGGAAAAAAAAAAGAAAAAAAAAAAAGAAAAACACTCTTGCACAAAGGAGTCTGAATTCATTTTCTTAAAGCTGGAGGGCCTCTGGGTGCTGCCCCATTCACATCACGCAGCAGCTCAGGAATGGGCAAATGATAACGCAGCAGAAGACATTTCTTCATATGCAACTCATCTAGGAAAATTAATGGGAAACCAGCACTCAGACTGAAAAAGAGATGCCAAAGGCAGTCTCAGACACAGCCCTCCAGGGAAGAAAAATATACAGAAAAGCTTTTAGTTAAAATGTGATATGCCTTTCCCCATGTATCACTGGGGGTCATAAAGTTAAAGGAAGAAAATTTGCAAGGAAAAGCCTGCCAACTCACCTCTTCCTACAGAAACTTAGTCAAGTCTTTGTTTTCCTTCCCATTACTACCTGGAATTACTGAAAAATTGCTCCAGTTTTGCTTGATGCAAAATACTAATTCCAGCCATTTTTGTTTTATTCTCCCATGCTATGTTCCAATACTTATTTTAGGATGGTTAGTACTGCTATATAAAGGGGCAGATCAACTGCTTCAGCAATGCTATTTTTGTCTTAACAAGCAAATTTTGTCTTCCCGTTGGTTCAGTGACCCCCACAGCACATCAAAGCCATTGCAGAAATAAAGGCTGGGGACACTTTGAGACTTAGTGAGTTTTTTTTTTTTTTTTTTTTTGGTAGTTGCATATTCTTCTTTAACTTTCACAACAGCATGTGCATCAACACTTTCTTAACCTGTCCTCCACCAAAAAATTAGTACTTCAATAAAAAATTAGGTCTCCGCCAAAAAATTTGTGTTTAACTTTCTCTTCTTTTCATGTGCAATATTGCAATGAACCCGACTGCTAACCATGTTCTTGAAATGACTTCTTTGCAAAGATAATTGCTAATGATGTTTTAGTAGGTGTCTGATGAACAAAAACAAAGGCAGAAAAAATCAAGACATTGTCAATGCTATGAAGAAAGCAGGACTCCCACAGCAGTAAAAAAACACAAGTTACACTTACAAGGATTGTGTTGTTTTTATGTCAAGGAAACCACAGTTATGGGAATCAGAAGAGAAAGTCTCGTAGTCTGCATATCATTTTCATAATCTTTTAAA
Organism: Tinamus guttatus; assembly: GCF_059628265.1. Classification (NCBI taxonomy): domain Eukaryota; kingdom Metazoa; phylum Chordata; class Aves; order Tinamiformes; family Tinamidae; genus Tinamus; species Tinamus guttatus. The sequence continues at coordinate 90,999 of NW_028288556.1, read as the reverse complement.
ACCAACCAAAGCTCATTCCACTACCTGTAACTGCCTAATTATAGTCCAGGAAAGAACAAGCTGTTGACTCAAGACTGGGGTCCCTGGATGCACTATTGGCCTATTTCCTGGGAGCTAGGAGGTACCATGTTCTCTAAGATTACTTCTCACCGTGATGACGAAAGGCAGGACAAATACTGAAGTAAAGATATTCATTATCTCTAGCATTCTGGAGTAATGTAGTTAACTACTTTTTTAAATATGCAAGGGAATAATTTAAGTGAAAACCATTGCCCAAACTCTAAGAAAAAAATATATTTGGAATAATATAAAAGTTCATTATTAACAATAAAGGTAGCAGCCATTTGATAGATTTAATATCAGTTATATGACTCAATAGTTCCTCAGCAAGGAAAAGGCTAATTACCTCACTGCAGAGAAAAACACTTTGCTTAAAAATCAGTCTCTGGGGAATTCTGATCCTGATGTTTTCTATCTGTTTGACAAAATTAATGTCAGCTTCAAGATTTGAGCCCCAGCTGGGGGCTTTAACCCAGAGGAAATGTTTCTAAGTTTTACTGATAGTGGCTGAAACTGGAAATTATCAAGTGCCCTGCACAAGACCTGTTGCAAGTAAATTCACAGAGCTTCAATGGTACATGCAGAAATAGGTTGCTCTGTCTGCAACAGATGAGAACCAGAGCCAACACCTTTCAGTAAAACATTCGTGAGGTAGGGAAAATGGAGCTGATGTATTCTTAAGAGCCCATCTGGTCTGGTACTAAACTGGAACCGAGGGAGAGGACACATTCTGAGGCATGTTTTGGAGTTGTTCCTCTTCAGCCCACTTCCTTACAGCCATAAAAGAAGGAAAAACACGACATGCACTGAACTGTCTACAGCTGTTCTCACTTCACCCCAGCCTTAAAAAGGAGTGAAGAACATTTTGATGTTCTTACCATGAGATTCCAGTCCAGCTCCTTGTGCCAGGCCATTATCGTAGGACTTGGGAGGGAAAAAAAAAAGTTACTTTAGACCTAAATCACTTCTGTTGATAATACAATTTCTCAGTTTATTAGCAAAATTACCATCAGACCATTTTACCACATTAATTTAGTTAGATTTTGCACATATGCCTCAAAGTTGTAGGCATAAAATTGACCTGTTAGCAAAATTAACATTGTTTCAATACAGGCAGCTTTAAATATTTTTCTTTGACTAAAGAACACAGAGTTCATTTTAGCTGTAATGTATGTTAAAAGTCTGGAACTAGGTAAACATTTGCCAAAAGGAAAGCAAGTGATTCAGGTAACCATTAACAAATACAGGACTTTTCCCTTCTGAAAGGGGAAAATGGATATATATTTCCAAACAAAACTGAAATATATAAACGAAATTTGTCTCTAATCCAAAAGCTGGTTAACATGCAAGAAGGCAAAATGTAAGATGTTAGTGTCTGAAAAAGGCCAAGGCAAAAGAAATGCTTTAGCCTGGAGAAAGAACATGAGGCTTTTGAAATTGAAGACTACTGCTAGTGTGCGGAGGAGAAAGTCAGAAGCAATAACATACTGAAGCATACTATTTGACATGAATTTAAACTGCCCTATAAAATACAGCTGTTGAAGTAGTTACTTCTAAAATTCTGAAAAAAAATGCTTTGTTAAGTAAAAGAAAAAGAAGCAGCTTCCCTCTCAGAAAGTTTCAAAGTATTACAGTGCAGGTCTGTTGCAAGCAATCTAAGAGCAGATGATATTGCAAATGTAGAAATAACAACCTCTCTTCTCCACAAATTCATTAAATCGTTTTGCATGGTAAGAAACAAGAGAACAGAGTAAATTATTCATAAAATGGAAACTGTTTAATTTAGAAGCGTTCAGAGACTGCATAATAGTCAATAGAATTAATTATCACTGGACAAACACCAAACTGTTTAATATAATTCAATGCTTTTTTACGTGGCTTTCCAAGTCAAATTACATAGATCATACCACTTCTGTATTTCAGTTCAAATACTGACTGGTTCATGTTCTGCTTAGACAGCAAGAAAGCCAGTTTTATTTTTCACCAACTCTTGGCTATGAATATCTCATGTTTTGTTCAAACAATTTAGTAGTTGCTAACAGGACACCTGTTAGCTAAGCAGACAGATCACTGGTAATTCCTATAGCCCTAACTAAAGAATGGTTACTGCAGTTAGCATGTCTTTAGCAAAGTCATGAGAACGACTTTGCGGATTAAAACAACAACAAACCCCAACACGGATGTTAAGGAAAAAGAGGGAAGAGAAGCAGACAGTGGCTAAGCACATTAAAACTACATCCTCCATTCTTGAGGTGCTACTACAAGACTAAGTATCTGAAAAGAACAAACATCTGATACACAGACTTCAAGCACAGCATGATCTTTTTAAAACTTGAAAGCAGTCAATTTTAATTAATCACTAAGAACATTTGAATGTTTAAAACATACAGTGTAAGGTTTCTTTTAACTCCTTGCCGTGCCTTTTAGGAGCACAATCTGCGTCTGCTGCCACACTGCTCCGGGCCCATTATCTACTAAGCTAGGGCAAGCTGATTAGCAAAGCTACGCTGGCAAAGCTAATTAACTTTACAATTGGTAATTGTAAGGGGAGGTGGTTTGCTTTTGGTATGGCAAAGTAATTAGTTATGGAGAAAAGCTGGTACGTGTGCATCCCAGGCAGTTTACTGCATTGGGATTTACAATTAGCTTGAAATTTTAATAGACAGCAGTTGACCTCTGGCTGACTGGTGCCTATTTATTCACAGGCAGCAGCCGCTCTTTGCGGATGCGTGTGCATTAAAGAACCAGGGATATATTTTTGCTTCTTTGCCTTTTTTTGAAAAGGCCCAAGAAATTCCATGCAAAGCAGCTCTAGGTTACCAAAGCATGAAAACTGCATAATCAAACACTATCCTTAGGAAATGTGCAAACCCAGTTGGACGCACTCTACGCATTCCAAACCCGCTCTCTGAAAGTTTCACAACCAGCTTCATTACCACCCAAATGACATACTTACACTTCCTGAAGACTCGGCACTATACTAGAAAAACCAGGTGCCTTTATTTAAATAAAGGCTAGGAGTATAGCAAATAAATTTGCTATAATTTAAATTATTGCAACACCTCTACCTGAAAACAGATTTGTGGCAGAACCACTTATGTTGGCAAAAAAAACTATTTAGAATCTATGTTTGCTGAGGTCATACTAAATTCCTGCATTTTAGTGTCCATTCATTTTTAATTAGTGATATACCCCGATTTCTGAATGTGAAAAGTAAATGAGACAGAGGCTTATATCCATAAAAACTAGGTGATCAGAATTTGCCAATTCCACTGGCCAAAAAATTATCTGGAATTTTTAAATACTTTTTAGTCTAGTAGAAGGCCATCATCATCCTGTTCTGTATGAAGACACAATTATTCTTCATATATTTAATACCAGAGCAAGAAACACAACTATTTCATGTTTCAATCTTCCACTGTTTTTCATGTGATGAGCTACACAAAAACCTTCACTATTTCATTTTTAGCAAAGTTAAATCTGTCAGATTTGGATATGGCATCACTAAAGAGAATATACTACAAAGAATAAACCAGAAATTCAGAAGCCTATTACAAGGATTATGTTTAGTTACTTCCCATTCGAATTATTTGCAATTCGTTTGTACATTGATCTGCATGGCTGAAAAAAGTTTGTAATCTATGACTTGTACAGAGATATTTAAGTGAGCTTCATCTATGTGCAAGTGATGACCTAAGACGGTAAGATAAAAATCACATCCTTATGTTACAGCATCTTTCCACCGAACGATGCAATCTGTTTTGCTTTATAATTAACGGATGTACCAGAAAAAGACCACATGATAAAAAAGCAGGAACAGACATTTGCAAGAAAATCTGCAACAACACTGAGTGCATGATCACACAAGATAAATAAATCAAATAGGCACGGATTAATTTTACTTTGAAATATAAAATACTCGTGTTTTAGTGCTGTCTAGAAAATCTTAAGCAGTCAGGTTAACATTCATGGATCCCCCACTTCACTGAACAGAACCATTATGGGTATTATATTTAAGAAATACACAGCAGCTCTTGGCTCATACAATAGATAACTGAATTGAAAAGCGGTCATTGGCAGGAAAAGAGACAAGTGAGAGGAAGGAATGACAGCTGCAGTGAAACAATTTTCACAGAAGGCTACCATACATCTGAGACCTCCTTGTACACACCTTTGAATCACAGACTTTGACCAGACAGTGTGCAAAGACTGTGGGCACAGGCCGCAAGGAGCCTTGCAACCCACTCAGCATGTGAAAGCAATGATCTTGCCAAGCATCTGCAGGGCCGTAAAACGCAGACACAAGCGCTGCATGTGCGCACACCACCTCTGCAGTGCGGTCACAGGTGCTTTGGAAAAGAGAGTCTCACTGTGTACACTGGTCAGCCCCCAATTTTTCAGTAAACCTGGACAAAGACCTAACATCCCTTGTCACACATCAGCTCATCTAAGGGGCCTGCAGCTCACTGCCTAACAAACTTCTTTGGGTTCCTCTCTCAGCTAGCCAGAAGCAGTGACTCCTCAGTGACAGACTTAGACAAGGCCCAAACAATAATCTGACTTCATCACTAAACTAAAGCACTAACCTCTGCCTTCCCATGAGGTCTTTTCTGTTCAGGCTTCATTTATTATTATTAATATTATTATTATTACTATATTAAAAAAAAAAAAAGTTGTGCATGTCAATTTTCCTACTAGGAACATAGGAAAGGCAGGTTCCAAAGCTCCAAAAGCAAACCACAAATTTAATTCAGGTACATGGTAGGCAATAATTCTGCAGTACAATTTAACAGCTCCAAACTTTCAAAAGTATCTACTTGTCTGCTCTACATCCTTATATGATGTTTTCTGGTCTTTGTCTTGAAAAAGACATTTGCTTTCTGCTCACCTAATCTTTCTGGTGCTACTTATTACTTTAGAGAATTCTGTCACCCTCTGCCTTATCATCTCATTTCCAGAATGAAGAGTCCTGGTACTAAAAAAACTCCTTTTACACAAGCTCCTTTGTACCTCTGGCCATTCAACTCAACTTTCTTTGCATTTGTCCCAGTTTTATTGTATCACCTGGGATGTGCACCACACTCAGAGCAGAAAATGGAACTCTCTGTGGCTGTGAAGTATACAAGACTACTGTGAGGGCTTCATTCTTTGGTTTTGCTCTCTATTCTTCTTTAATAGAGAATAGAGAAATTGCTGGGCTTTTCTTTGGTTAAGCTATCTGATTAAAGGCTAATCTTGCTAAACAAAGGCCCAGCAAGGATCAGAGGAGCAACGCAGGAGCAGGAAGCCCCCCGACGCGATCAGTGCAAAGGGAGGGTCTGCAGCTCCGCACACGTCGCAGGAGACAGCAGGAGGAGCCAGCAGGGAAAGTGCCTCGCCGCGACATGGAGCCCAGCTAGGGGGTACTGCCCGCTCCCCCGGGCACAGCGGGGAAGGGAACTGCAGAGCTCTCTGCAGTTTTTTTTTTTTTTTTTCCTTCCCTCCTGTGGACCAGAAAAGTTTACTATTACCTCTAGTCATGTTAAGCAGTTGCAGTTTTCAAACCTACTCTACTCATAATTTGTATTAATCTTTGAAAATGAAACTCATTTAATTAACAAATGCAGTAGTTCACAAACACATTTATTCATTAGCTAAAATACCGAAAGTGTGCTGGATATACTTTTTATTAAGTACAGCATCATCTTCACATTTAAACAAACTTGAAAAGTAAGCTGAATAAAATGACTGCACATACTGAATTGCTGAATTTCAGCACTTGCACATATCCTTCAAAGCCAAATGTCTTTGAAAGTTTCACCTTATGTCTTTTTAAGGTTTGGTAGTCTAACACTATTTTTTTTTTTACCTTCTCTGAATCTGCAACCTCCCATCATAGGAATGAATTGGTTCAGGTTAAGTATATGCTCTATTTATGCCTACTACTTGCCCAAGCTGAAATGAAAAAAAAACATTTAGCTCTGCCAAAAAAACAAAGCAGTGCACACACAAAAAGAAATAGCTACACTTTTTTTTTTTTAATTAGAAATACCTAATAAATAATTAATGAAGTGCATGATTTAGGGTTAGGGTTATTAAGTTTGAACTAATCTCAATAATTACTCTCCCCTTGATTCTGTAAATCATTCAAAAAGCAGCACTACAGCTAATTTGAAATCTGAGGATTTATTAATGTAATGTTTTATTTATGCATTTTTCAAATTGTAAGAATTTCAGATCTCTGTTTAAAATATGGCTTTCAATTTTAAATTGAGTTTTAAAGAAGAAATATCAGATTTAACCTTCAATGAACCTAAAATAAAACTACAGTTATGTTGCTAGTGCACACATTGTGGTGAAAATATAAATGGAAAAATGCATGTTTTCCTATTCAACTCACTAAAAGAGGAAAACAAAAAAAAATCAATTTGGATGCATGGTGATAGTGAAGAAATAAAGCAATTACATTTCAAATGTTTTAAGGAATAAATTTCTGAGAATAACTCACCATACTTCTTCTGATGTAGTCTATTGCTTTCTTTGTATCCATGCCTGACCAGTTATCGAGCATGTAGCAGATGCAGGAAGCACAGTACACAAATCTCATATCATTCTCGCTTCCTTCCAGCACAGCACAGAAACTGAAAGAAAGGTTTTTCTCATTATACTTTACACTAGAAAATACAAGGAACATTTCAGGAATTGTATTTATATATTGTGTGCATATATAGTATGTATATATATATAATTGTAATTGTAGTTATAGCATTCAGAGAAGCAGCACTATGAATGTAACCCAATTCTGCAACAGATTTTCTTTTCAGAACATGTAATCCTAACCAAGCCAAGCAAAATTAATAGAACTATGAATATTTAGGGACTTGGGTACTCTTTCTTTCTGGCAATGTCATGATGCTGGTCTGTATTTATCCAAAGATGCTGATGTGTATATTCATTCACCTATCATCACAAACGCTGAAGTATGAGTTACCACTATAATCATCTACTATTCTTAGCCAAATTCTTTGTTACTCCAGAAATCTTCATAACTCATATTGCTATTCTGACTCCCTTCAGGATCAGATTCCCATGTATGTATAAATATAACTATCATTATCATTTCTAATTTAAAAAAAAAAGGAAAAACACTTCCAATCTAGTTTTTGGCTTCTAACAGCTGAATTCCTTCCAAACTCCGAGAACATTCTAAAATTGTGCATCTAGATTAGATACGAACTTGCCTTCTTTAAGAAATCCTTAAAAAGAGGAGTGATGTTATGATTTGCTTCGTGGTAAGCCCCCACTTAGTTCAAATAGCTAGATAGAATACTTTTTTCTTAATCAAATATTTGAAAAAAGTTAGCAAAACAGAACATTTTGTGGAGTCCTCCTGTCAGATCTCTACTCCAGAAGGATCTCTACTCTGTTACTCTTTGGATATAGCAAAGGACCTTAAGGGGAATCAGGACACTCCTTTAGATATGCCAGGAATGTGGCTTCCCAATTTCATCTTATCCTTTGGCAACAACGGACCTGACACTTCAGATCACATTAAGCCCAGAAAAAAACAAAAATGCACACACACGCATTTATTCATAACTCTTTAAGAGACAATAAGTGTTTTTTTTTTCTCTTGGTTAATAGAATACATGGATGAAGAAACAAAAACTAAACATAGCATACTTATGCTATGGTTATCCCAAGGAATTTTCCTCTCCTTTATTCAATTTACTGACTCTTCCCACCAAGGCAAGATGTCAGGCAGTAGAAGCTCTTTCCATAGGTATCAAAGTGCCCATCGTAGTAGGAGCTGACTCATGCCCAAGCAACAGTCCTACCCCAGAAAAAGGCAAGGCATCATCCCTTCCTTTGGGTGACAGCTAGCACTCTTCAGCACCTTACACTTAATCCTGTTCTTTAGGCAGCCACTACATTAAAACCATACATGATGCAGTTAACCTGCATCCATCTTTAAGCCATCGCTTAAAGATACTAGTGGATTTGCCACATCTTTTCCTCAGTCCCTGCTCTGCATATCCTGCAACAACAGAAAAGGCTCAGCAAGCAACAGGAATGGAGGCGGCAGCAGTGCAGACACCCCTATGTCCTTGAAGATGCATCTGAACTCAGGCATACCTACAAATATCCTAACACAAATGTGTACACATACATCAGAACTTGGCCCATTACGGTCATTCTGTGGCTATACATAAGAGAAAATTGTACATTATTCTCGAGGTCATAGTTATTGTTTCAAATGTAACACTGCATTTTGAAAGGAATATTCCCTAACAGCAACAAAAAAGTTTTCATTATAGAAGTTTTCTAGGTAGTGATATAAGTCTTTTGGATCTCTTTGCTTCCCTCCCCGGCAAAAACAGCTTTCAATTTACTAGCTTTCACAGTTAGTAAATGGAGAGAGAGAGCAATTTAATTATTAAGTGAATAGAATTCCTTCAGGAATAACATTTCTATAATTATACATTTTTTAATTTATTTTTTCAAAATCGGTATTCAGTAAAATCTAACTATACAGACATGTCATGTGACCTACCAGCAATTTCATTAACTACCAGGTCCAGCCTACATCAAAATCAAACAGAAAAAGATCAAGGAGAAAACGTGGCATTTTCAAAAAATATGCATGCAAAAAGGATGAAAGGCACCATGAATCTTAACATCATTATACTTCTATTATAAGCTGTAAATAGGCTAATTCATCCTGCTATATTAATGCCCTGAATGTCTCGAAACGAAAGCTCACGCTCCCACAAAGCACAGCAAACATCACCTTAACAGTGCACCTGGGCTTTGCCAACCAGACAACAAGAACATAGCAAATCTCACTTATTTGAAGAATACAGCAACAACAAAACTACCCCCAAGACCTAAGCCAAAACATGAACTTTCCCATAGTGTGTATCTAGAACTGTAAGCAAACAAACACTGTCCAGTAAGAAAGCAAATCTGGACACAAGGTGCTGTTTGGCACCTGTGAAGTGGCATGTGTTCCATGGCTGATCTCCACGGAATAGAAAGAAAACAGTACTCCACTATTTTCATAAAAACATGTGCACTGTGTTTCATTCCACGCTTAGGTTTTTCATCAACCTTCCAGAGGGATGTAAAATATAAAATATAATTTACCTTCCATCCTCCAGCTGCAAAGCTCTCAGTCCTTCCAACAAGGCATCTTTATTTACTCGGCTTAAATCATCTCCAAGGATAACCAGACATGATAGACCTGTGTAAGTCATTGCTATATGTCCACTGTCATAGGGATGAGATATACCAGGACCCTAAAAAAAAAAAAACAAAGGAATAATGTAAAACCTTATACCACAGTCAAATACTCATTTAGAAAAAAAAAAAAAATCTTTAAGTTAAGCAGTTGAGAGTTAAGCAAAGTTCATTTCTCTCCACAAATTGTTAAACTGACGGCACTTCATTAAACTTCCCTCAATGAAATCAACTTACTGTGCAGTTCCGATATCCTTGTAACCAGCAAGTTTTGGAACAAGACTGTACCAACACTGATATTTATGCAAGAGTTAGCCAATAAAAAAGAAAAAAGAAAAAAAGTCAAGATGCGCTCAACTGTAGCTAAGTTTATGCTGACACACTCCTCCTGGGCTTTAGCTTCCTGGCAGCAGGATGAGGTTTCTGCTAGGCAGCCAGACCTCTAGAGGTTCCTTCTGCAAAGATTTCAGAACCTAATTATCGACAAGTACAAAAGCATCAGACAGATTATTAGTAATCTCTCTGTCCACTGAAGGGAAAGCAAGTTAACCTCCCCCTCCACTTTCAGCTCTATTAAAAAGCAATGATCAGGGCTTACACAGAGTAGTTACATATAAAAAGCTAAAGGAGAGTCAAATGCTGAAATGCCGCACGGTACAGATCATGAGACAGAGAGATGACAGGTATGTACTGAATTAATTTTGTTGTTGTTGTCGTATTTTTCAGGTACGTCCTGCACACTGCCACCATATATAACACATTTAACAAGATGACTCCTGCTACTTAGGATGGATCATTTTGGTAAATTTGGAACAACTGAAAGTGTTTTCTGTTTATTTATTTATTTATTTTGATAAAAGAGGATTCTGGACGGTGCAACAGGGACAAATGAGTTTCTGAGACTCATTTTAGAGACTCATTGTGCTAACTGCAATTTTTATTTTGCAACTCATAAAAAACAATGCAAAAAGCAGTATAAAAATAAGTTTAATGAGATTATGTTATTGGAACATGGTATCCTTCTGGCCAAACCGTGCCGTTTTCTCAACCAGAGAGCTTTATTTCAAATAAGAAGCTAGGGGAAAAGCACCCATCACCCACTAGGCAGCAAGGAACCTGTTCCTCCCCATGGGGAGCCAAATGCAGCAGGAGGAGGGCGGCGGCAGCAGCAGCACCAGAGTCGCTGCTGTGGTGCTGGGAACACGGCAGCTGCGCAGCTAGTGCTGCCCCACTCAATTCCCACCCCATCCCGGCCCTGCTCCGGGGTCTCCGTGGTCGGGAAGTGTGGCACAAAGCTGGCGTGGAGGCCCACCCAGCCTCCCCGTGTTGCACGAACCAGGCACGGGTCAGCGGGAAGTGGAGGAGGTGCCTCCCTGCAGTGCTCGTGCACCCTGGAAGTGCTGGAGCCTGCAAATCAATGTTAATTGCAAACCAGCGCTCCGCTTACACACTCGCAGGGATGTTGTTAAGGCCCTCTTCAAATCAGTATTGGCATCAGGAATAATGGAACAGTAATAGCTACAGTGAAACAGTTCGACTTTAATTGTGAAAACATTATTTCCAGAGGAAGATTATATTTACTAAGCAAATCAGATCTACTCTAACAATATGCAAATTTAACTTTTAAAAACCAGTGATTATAGAAATCTTACGCAAATGTCTTAACTGCTCAAACATACTTGGATAATTCAGGAAATTTTCTAAATCATCTGTAATTCTCGAAAAGTCTCCTTTAAGTGGCAATTTTTTCACAGAGTTTCAACACAAGGTTCAAAATTTCTGCTTCACCTTTTTTTTTAAATTGTATTCTTGTATACACACATCAATCAATACTGCCTGTAAAGTTCTGGTAGCCTATAAATACATTAAAATAACTGGATCTTTATTTTTAGTGAATTTTTCAGTATGTCTATTACACTACCACTTGCTGTAGTAAATACAGTTTACATGAAACGCACTGGAAGCTTGTATAACGTTCATGCTGACAGCACAAAAGGATCCCTGCTCCCCAAGAAAACAAACAAACAAAAAACATAGTACCACTCACTACAACAGCTAGACAGTGTACACATTTCATCATTTCCATCATATGTATGGGCAGTAGAAGTGACACTGCTTTCCCAAACACAGGATTTCAGCAATCCCAGGGGTGTATAAAATTTGCAAGTTGGGTAGTTTCAGCAAAGAGCACAAATTACGCCTTCTTGGTGCGAAAATAAGTGTTGGCTGCACGTATGATCAGGGCGTTCACAGCCAAATCATCTGCGCAATCTCCTGCCTCCATCCTCAAACACCACGCACAGTTAGGTAACACAGTAAGGACTATTAGGGCACATAACTAAATAGTGATCCCCAAATATATCATTACAGAAGAAAAAGGTAACAAGTCTCAGACGTTTGGTAAGGTATCTGCCAGCACTTCCAAAATCAGTGTGGATACGAGGAAGCCTTTCATGATACGCATTGCTAGCCTATGGCCTCATCACATATATTTATTCTCTGGTATTGGGCTAGATTATGCTTTTAGAATTTAAAATATTTTTCAAAACTGTCTAGCAAGATTCCTTTCATTTATCAAAGCACAGAAAAAAATGCCCATATGCACCTGAAGGACTCTTTTTTTTTTTTCCCTTTAAATGAACCATTAGATTTCAAATCTGCAAAGATAAACCCTTCTCAGAAGCTCCAACCACTATCTCCGGCATAGGCCTTATACCTCCCCCTTCTCCCTCTCCATCCTTCCACCAAACAACAACTAAGAAAAAGCCAAAACCCACCCAACAAATCCCAAATCCAGCCCCAACCCAACCAAAAAAGCAAACAGCATCAAATCTCAAACAAAATTTCCCCTTCAAGTATGCCTAGACATAAGCTACATTCAAACTGAAAAATTCTACTTTTTCACCTTTGATACCACAGAGGCGAGTGTTCAAGGTACGATTAATGTTGGGTACTGAAATAGAATCTTTGCCCCATAAAGAGATGTTTCATAGTACAAGTGCTATGCTTTTTTCCTCCCTGCTAAATGGAGATCAAATGAAAGACAAATACTAGAGCTACAAGACTCCTGACTTTTAAGTTTCTCTATTTATGCTGTATATCAAGGGTGTTTAAGCATTATGTCTATTTAAAAGTAAAACCTGTTGTTAAAATGCTTCTACTATGTAGACTCTGAGCAAAAGTCTGCTCTGAAATTATCAAAGACACCAGAGTCAAAGGAACTGATTTTTAGTGGGCACCTTCAGGCTTGGTTAAAAGACTTTTCTTAAATTCTGTGCTAGGAATAAAGCCTACTTTTAGCTAAGCTCTGCAGTGCCTATGAAGCAGAAAGCGCAGCAGCAACAACTAATCAAACCGTCAGGCCAGGCATAAAAAAGTCCTTGCTGACATCATCTCAAGTGGCGAGAGTCCTTCATGGGCCAAGGGCACGGAGGCACCAACCAAAATGAGGTGATTTTTAGGAAGGACAGAAGCTACTTCTCCAAGTACAGGGTGACAGGTGCGCACTGCTGCACCCACAGCTCCAGCTCTTCCAAGGAGGCCGGTGCCAGTACCATGAGCACGTGAAGGGGATGCAGGTAACCAGTGCTGTGCTCAGAGGAACCAAACACTGGTGCACACACACCCCGAGAACCCTGGCCGCTGCCATACTACCAGGTCCCACATGCCTCTCTAGTGATAACCACTGCTTTTAGGACATGCAGGAAGCAGATTACCTCGGCTTTCAGCAATGGAGACAAACAGTCCTCACAGTTTTATGTGGGGATCCATGACAGCTGCCACCTGAGCCTGAGCCTTCCTTAAATTCCTTAACTCTAAGGGGGCATAACTTTTCAAAACACTAAAAGGTACTACCAAGCGTATTGCTCTGCAGAGTCGGATTTTCAAAAAGCTGTCTTCTCACCCATACCTGTGTTACAAACGTGGATTGTGTCATGCTTGAGAGAATACAGTGTTCACCGAGAATACAAAACAGATTTTTATTTTTCTGAGCAAAAACATGTTACTGGCAGCATTCTTTCTAAGAAAGTGCAAGGCACTAGCTTTCAATCTAGCCCCTAAAACTGCTGCGTAACAGTTAAAGAGATTCAAAAGACATACTCCTATCTGAACAGTAAGGACACATGCAACCCCAAATTTCAAAAGCCAGTTTAAACTCTAGTAACACTAAACCTTAGAGATCACAGAACCTGGAGTAACTTCTAAAAACAGTAGTTTTCAGATTTGAGAGGACACCGGTAAAAGTAGCACTCTTAGTCTTCATGTACAGTTAAGTCTATTAATACTTGTTAAGGCTGTGAGAAGAGGGGTCAAGGTGATCTGTTTTTGCAACATTTTTGCAACCACCCCAAAGATCTGCACAGGCACCACGGAAAGTACTAAAAGCATGACAGTCATAAAGGCAGGAGAGAACAAGTGAGATAGCCTGGCAACATTTAGTAGAGTTACAAGGGTCTAACATCTCACTTTGATTTGTTTTTTATTTCCTATTATTCCCAAGTATTCCTAGTGACAGAAGAGATTTGGCTAGCTCCAGTATGGCATTTTCTCAAGATCAAAAAATGAATTCACTGCAGCGGCATGGAATAAGTAATTGCCAAAGAAATCCACAAAGCTTATAGGCAGTTTTTTTTTTAAAGATACAGATTTAATCAACCACTTTTCAATCATGATTAAAAAAACAAAAACAAAAACAAGACATTAAACACAACCCGAAGTCATCAAGAGCAGATTTCAAAATTTCTTCGAGTCTTTTCCAAATATTTTATGGCAGCAACTCTGGCAATATCTAAACCTTTGTGTGTCCATAAACCAAATCAGATCTGATCCCTTTAACGCAGACACGATAAAAAGGTATTAGGATACTTGAATAAAAATGATATCCACCAGTGAATAGCTTTCCAGATACAACAACTTTGTAAGTAATTTCCACAGGTCACATGACTTTGTCCCGTCTACATTTTGGCTAACAGGTTACGAGACACTGATGGGTTGCCACATACTTCCTGAAAAGCAACATTTATATTAGAAATATGCAATAGTGGAACTTGAGAGTTAAATTAAAATACGGGAAGGGCTGTCAAGTTTTTCAGTTCTTTTAGACTTTTCTTTACAAAAGGGCTCTATAAAAATCTCAAAATTATATGCAAAACTCTTTCTTCAAGCTTTATGCAAAGAGGACAAGTTGCTAAAAAGTACGTGCCAAGAAGTGTATACTGATTTAATGCACAACATCACACAGCACGGACCCAGACTTTCGGAAAAGCATGCCTGACACGTTTTTTTTTTTTTTTTTACCTTGCTTTGGTAATGTCGTATGTTTATTTATCTTATACTGCAGTTACAGCACAATAATAGTATTTCACCCTCAACTTCTTTACGTGATTGTTATCAAAAAGACAACTACTAGCTTCCTTCTGAGTAACACCCATTTTTCATCTTTTTTTTAATGACCATAGGGAAATAATGGCCTGCTTCTTTGCATCTAAGCTTTATTTTTAATAAAGTATTCAGATAAGTCACCAGTAGAGATTCCAAATACATTTCGGTTTCGTTTTAGCCAAACATTATCCTTCTTTCCTTCAAGCTCAGTGGGTGGTAGGACTTCCACTGAGGTTAATTCCAATTAAAAGAGATGATGAATTCATCTTAGTACTACAGTTGCAGCTCACTGCAGACACCATATGTAGCGTAAGAATGGATAAAGCCAAAGCAAACCAAGAGGCAGATTACCTTGACAGTCACATGTTGCTGCAACACACCTGGTGCAGAGATGCAGAAAATCCCCTTCATAATTTTTTTTCCATATCTATCAACTATGAATATTATTGTTATGAATACATGGTTGACTTGCTATGCAAAACAGGGCAATAAGTGGTTGTTACTCTAGTGCAGATTAAAATTTCCACAAGATACTTAGAAATCTAGGGCTGTGCTGTTAAAGTGAGAAAGACTGAGGTCAAAACAGGCTCCTGACTATCCTCATACACAAGCTAGTTCGAGCACTTTTAGAGTCAACTAAAGTCACACGCATATCAGATGGACATCTTTGCTTTCAGTTTTATATCCCAGTATTAATAAGTATGTAAATTTTTATTGCTATGTCTCCTCTAGAAGTCAAATACTTGCAGAGAGATGTTTCATCTACGCATCCTACATCTACATAGATGCTTTCATTCTCAAACATAGCACAAAAGTTTTTTAACTTTTTTTCACAACATCTGTTGCACACTGGCCTCCATTTCTTCCAGCCACATGAGACCTCCTGCATAATTAGCAGTCTTAGCTCACCTCATTTCTCCCCAGCACTAAGGACATCCTCTTTTCCTGTGCAGACTTTAATTCTCCTGAACCTCAGCTCCATGCCTGAAAAACAACCTCACTTATCACTTTCTACCACACACTGGGATGAGCAGGGCCTTGCCTACGTTTGAAGAAACACGAAGTCCAATCAAACACCCCATGTTTCATCACACGTAAGAGGAGTACTGAAGAGCAGGCCCTCCACCACCTCACACACAGCAAATCTGTCCTTCTCTTCCATGTCCAGAGACAGTTCCTGAGCTGAAGAAGTTTCCTCTCCCCAGTCACAGATCAGAGCAGGGGAGAATTCACTGAAATAAGTCACAATTTGAACACCTCTTCTTTCACTGTCCCCTGTACAAGAAGCAGGACCACTTTAAGAGTACCACACTATAAAAGCCTTCTGAGCACTTCAGCATCAACAGAACCAAAAACCCTGACTCCCATGTTTTCCACAGCTCTGCAATTAACACCATGAAGACAGAAGATCATTTACTGTCTAACTGACAGGTCTTCATTACACTTAACTAACCTTGGATGGGTTGAACGGCATCCCTAAATACGAAGAGCCTCTGAATCCACAGCGATTCAAGTTGGATCCTAGAGAAAGAAAAAAGATAAAAAGTCAGCTGATTTGCTTTGCTGAAACATTCATTATAAATTGCAATTCTCTAGCTAAGTGTTCAGCACCACACACAGTACAATCAGAGTTTGCACATACATCCCTTTCAGTATGTTCCCTACCTCAGATTGTTATCGTTCTGATAGGAAAAAAAAAAAACAATCAAACCAACTGGACCCCGGTGTAATGACAAAACAAGAGATTATTTTGTTTGGTGGAAATATGTTGTTCGTATCAGCATAGAACCTTTTCTCCCAGTTCTTAAAAAAAAAAAAAAAAAAAAAAAAAAAAGGAAAGGGAGTAAGAAAAGAAAGAGAGAAAGATTATTTCCCTGAAAAAATGCTCAGCATTAACAGATTTTTTTCCCCTCTGAATTTCTGCCTAGTAATACTGTTTGTTCCTAAGTAGAAGTTTTAGGATAGTTTGCAGTTTGTACAAGGATAAACCAACTATCTGCTGTTTTAAGTCAGTACTAATTTAAGGTGATACTGTTGGAATAAAATAGTTGAAATGATATGACATTTTTAACAGAACCATTCCCTTCTCCCATTCAAAACACAGCTACAAGAACATCAAACATTTCTCCCAGTGATTCAGATGTGATTTTTTTAATGTGTCACAGTATCTGAGCATGCATTAAAGTGTGCAACATATTCTGTCTAGCACTAAATACAAGTTTTGAAGACTCAAGTCTGCTTCTGCACTGCAAAAGCTCAATTGCTTCACTCCTCAGCTTTCAAAGGTAGAAGAACTCTAATGCACTTATATGCAGCATCTAATTTAGACCCTTGCATCAGCCCAAAGACTTCAAAGCTAGTAAAGTACATAGGTTTTTCTAACAGACAAGCCTTTAGATCTAATCTCCATGGAATTAACTATCATTTAACAAAAAAAAAGAGACAGAAACCAATACCCACTACTCTATTTTTATCCTAAAAAAATATTAATCCTACTATTCTTAAATATCCATATATATATATATACACACATATATATATATACACATATATATATAAAATAGGAGTAATGAAGGCCAGTTCAGCATACACTAGATGCTGATATGCTATAACAACAGTGAGAAAAGAGAGTATCTGTAGTCGTAGATAAAAAAAAAAAACATAACTGCTATATTTTGTTGTAACTTAAATCTTTTGAGCAAAGAACTTTTGCCTAGTAGTTGCTGAACTCTGCTTTTTGTGTTGCAGCAGATTCTGGAAAGCACAATAAAGATTAGGTTTAAGTGGTTCCAGGAAGACTCTGCAAAAAAGCTTCATAAATTAGAACATGCTATAGCATCAATGAACCAGTAAAGAAAAACTACTAGTACTATTTCTTAAAAAACAATTTTCCTAACTGACATGTGAAAAAGTTATGTTTTCAGGAAAAAAAAAAAGTGTCAATCATGTTTACATAAGCTACAAAATACATCTCAAAAAGGCACAGATGTGGAAATTCTCCATCCAGAAAACAGTTGTAAGTCTACCAGTACATGACTGTGTATAATTTCCAAAGAGAAGCAAAATTTATCTCCACTGCATGAAAGAGCACCGTTGTTAATGCCCATGTAAGACATATGAGAGATGGTTCCTAGAGTTTCAGGACTACAAGTGAATTGCCAGCTGCGAGCTGCGGTTCTTAACTTTTAAAAATAGATGTGGAGCTAGTAAAGAAACTACCAAGCAGGAAGTGAAAACAGCTCATTTTGAGCTGTATGACTCTGGCACACTGACATCATGTCTCTTCTCTTTTCTGTTTTAAACTTCCTGTAAGTGCTAGTACAACCCTAAAAGGAAAATATTTGTTTAATGGAAAAGACTGTCTCTCAGTTTATGAACGCGTCACTTGCTGTGAGGTTGTTTTTATTACTTTATTGAAGGCACTTGTGCTTATCTCATGCACTAGCTTTAGCAGTGCTAATCAAACCCCTGCCTTCTTTGCTGAGTTGAAAACAGCTACTGAGGATTAGATATATCATTAAAAATTAGGCAAATTCCAGAAACACATCCTAATTCAAATGCTAATAACCAGAATTAATGGTCCATGTAAATAAATTGCTGAAGTGCCGACTTCAGCACCTGCAGAGTCAGCTGAAGCACCAAGTGTATTAATGCAGTTAGGGGATGGCACCACCTAGTGCTTGCTCACAGCTAAGCATATTTAACCACCTTCTGAATGAGCTCAAAGAATAGTGCTAAGTAATAGAAGTTTTTATCAATCACTGTATGACACTTTCAAGCTGAACAAAGAACACCTGGAAAATACTTGTCATATTTGACAACAAAATTAAATCAATTTGACCTCTTTCTCCCCAGGAAAAGGCTCTGCATTTGTATCAGACATTGACACTTTACCTGAGAAAAGCCATAATAGCTACACATAGGCCAGACATTTCTTTAGCTTAATTGATCTTCATGTGATGAATACAGAAGGTTTATTCGAGGATCTTTCTTTTTATAGAAGGCACACTTTTGTAATGTGACTTTCAAGACTGATAAGAAGAACACTAATTTTTTTACTACTTCTTCCTCATTCAGAGTATGCATTCTTCTGGCTTCTAGGCTTTTCTTATTTTGCTAAGTGCAGAAGTGACTTTACATATATCATAAAAAACTTAAATGCAAGCAAGAAAAAAGAGTTATAACTTAACACAGGTTGACACAGCTAGTCTACCCAAGTAAACATGAGCAATTCTTACTGAATTAAGGCTAAAAATAATTATTCTTATAAGCCAAAACACTGCACTGTACACAACAAGCGCTGTTACCAATCTAAATTCAAACTTGGCCATAACCCACTTTTAGGTCCCTGGTGCAGAGCCGGGACGTTCAAGCAGCTACGCACAGACCCTGGGGGATGAAACGAGCAAATGAAGGATTCTCAGCTT
Source organism: Tinamus guttatus (assembly GCF_059628265.1). NCBI lineage: Eukaryota > Metazoa > Chordata > Aves > Tinamiformes > Tinamidae > Tinamus > Tinamus guttatus. Next base: position 71,911 of record NW_028288556.1, on the reverse strand, counting down.
CGCTCGGGGTGCTGGAAAGCCCGGGGACATCCTGCTCCCAAAGCATGTGATACGGCTGCTCTCCTCTGCTTGGCTCTGGCACTTGTGGCCCAGGCCAAAGCATGAGGAAGCCACCTTCCTGATGGACAGGCACCAACCTGCTTTCTGCCAGCTCCACAAGTTGAGCAGCAGCACCAGGCAGGGGCAGCCTTGTGACAGGGGTGGGCGGCAGATGGGCAGGAGCATGGAGCCAGCCTCCCTTCCCTGACCACAGCGGAGCATGGAGCCAGCCTCCCTTCCCTGACCACAGCGGAGCATGGAGCCAGCCTCCCTTCCCTGACCACAGCGGAGCATGGAGCCAGCCTCCCTTCCCTGACCACAGCGGAGCATGGAGCCAGCCTCCCTTCCCTGACCACAGCGGAGCATGGAGCCAGCCTCCCTTCCCTGACCACAGCGGAGCATGGAGCCAGCCTCCCTTCCCTGACCACAGCGGAGCATGGAGCCAGCCTCCCTTCCCTGCCCGCAGCGGAGCATGGAGCCAGCCTCCCTTCCCTGACCACAGCGGAGCATGGAGCCAGCCTCCCTTCCCTGCCCGCAGCGGAGCATGGAGCCAGCCTCCCTTCCCTGCCCGCAGCAGAGCATGGAGCCAGCCTCCCTTCCCTGCCCGCAGCGCAGCATGGAGCCAGCCTCCCTTCTCTGCCCGCAGCGGAGCATGGAGCCAGCCTCCCTTCCCTGCCCGCAGCGGAGCATGGAGCCAGCCTCCCTTCCCTGCCCGCAGCGGAGCATGGAGCCAGCCTCCCTTCCCTGCCCGCAGCGGAGCATGGAGCCAGCCTCCCTTCCCTGCCCGCAGCGGAGCATCGAGCCAGCCTCCCTTCCCTGCCCGCAGCGGAGCATGGAGCCAGCCTCCCTTCCCTGCCCGCAACTGCAGCGTCAGCCGCGGGCTCTGAACTCTCTACTCTTCCTGAACTGCTGAACTGCTTTTCAATGTGACCTGCAAGGAAAAACTGGCACTCATGCTGCTAGAAGTTGCACTTTAAGCCAGTTGTGATTAATTTGAAATTCTGTCTGAGAGTTGCTTTGTGAGAGGGCAAATATGAAAGCCATGATAAGACCAAGAAGAACCAACAGTTGAGACAGGGTCTTTTGTCAATGCCTTTCTAATTTTGTATTTGGAAAAAAAAAAAGACCAAACCAAAAAAACTCATGCCTATCTCAAAGCTGTAATTTCTGATCAGACTTTTACAAAACTTCTTCCCCTGTAGAAAGAAGAAAGAAAAAAAAAAGGAGGTTTTTCCAAGATTTCAACACCCCTCTGAAATGAAACACTGAGGTCTTGTGAGGAAGACACAAAACTGTCACATGCTAAATTGGCTGTGCAACTAAGGACAGTGTTTACTGAGGAGGAAGGAGAAGTAGCAACACTCACTGCTATGGAAGTTGAGACAAAATATTTTGTAGCAGAAACAGAAGAGACCTTGGAGACCTTTCAAATAAGTCAAAGACACTACTGAGATCAAGCATGGAGTGAAGACTGTTGGGTTTGAGAGGGGGCATCAGTCGGCATGTCTGACATGGCTTTTTTCTCCCTCTAATTCAACCTGCATAGAGTCAGCCTCTGCAACACTTTAGCAGAAAATGGTTAAGGTATCTAAAGTACTTTTTTGAATATCTCGTACTTCATAGCTACAAAAAAAAAAAAAAAAACCCACATAGAAGAATTCAGTCTATCCCAATAGACCTCAATCTTTAACTTCCTTCAATCAATCTCATTTTGGTTTCTTACTCAGTCAAAATAAGATCTCACCATCTTGCTTGCATGAACTTCAGTATCACATAAAAAAATTCAAAGGCTATAAACCTTTCAATTGCAGACTACATTAGCACATCCCATGCTGGCACACACAAATGCAATGTCTACTATAATAATTATTGATAAAACTAAACTCAAATTAAGTTTGTAGAGTATTAATTGTTCCGCATCCTATCCATTGGAAGCCCACTGTAAGACAGCAGTAACTCTCAAATAACTGAAATTTGCCATCTTAAAAAAAGTGCCTTAAGTAAAACCAGGCTAAGTACTACTGATGTAGAAGCTCTGGAGGAAAACTTGAACAGAAGATTCCTCCTGCCCAAGATTTCCAATAATTCTTTTTTCTCTCCTTTTAGGAATTCTTAATTCATTCAGTAACTCAAATCAAAAAGATGGTCTAAAATATTTACTTCAATCTAAAATGAGTACAAACTGAAACACAGGAAGTTCTATCTCCATGTGAGGAAGAACTTCTTCACTGTGAGGGTGACAGAGCACTGGAACAGGCTGCCCAGAGAGGTTGTGGAGTCTCCTTCTCTGGAGATCTTCAAAACCCACTTGGATGCCGCCCTGTGCCACGTGCTCTAGGTGACCCTGCTTGAGCAGGAGGATGGGACTAGATCTCTAGAGGCCCCTTCCAACCTCAACCATTCTGGGACTTTGGCTCTAGCATTGAAACACAGTGGACTTGTATTTTACAAAGTAATGAAGATTAATATCAAATACTAGTATTTAAAACAAAATTATTGGAATTTCATCATTTCAAAAACTACACAGTGCAACAGTGCTATAGTTTAAACTTTTAAATATCACAGACTTCAACAGATTTTAGTAAAATTTTTAGTATATTTAAAACAAAGTAAAATCTAAAAAGGGTTCTGATGCACCAAGCTAGTAAGTATTCCTTTCAGCTAGATACGTACGATCATCTTGAAATCAAAGGCCTCAGTGCTGCCATCTACCATAACTTATCTACTTCTTCGGGCATGCCAAAAGGTGGAGCCAGAGCTCTACTCTGGCAAGTTGTCAAAAAACATCACACATATTAGGATGAAAAAAAATAGGTAGTCAAGATATTTTACTGAAATCAGACATTACAGGAAGTTGTTCACTCCCTTCTGAATATTTAGTCATCCAATATCCAACTTGTTGCTGTTAGTAGCATTTACATTTTAATCATCTACTTTCTACCAGATGATGTGAAAACAGAGAAAAAAGCCCTAAAATTTTTAGAGGTCAAATATCAAGATGAAGAATGACATTATTACTGAAGGAATAGAGCTTAACACAAACATACACACACACAAATGCATAAATAAATAAAAATTACAGTATTGGAGGAAAGGCTGGGCGAGTAGATCTACTACTTATAAGTATAGAATGCACTGCCACTGGGAGGACCCCCCTACATCAGTGTTCTCCAGGGACTGTACACGGGAAGAGCTTGTCCTAGCTGTGCCCTGCATCTTCAGCCTCCACCTCTGCAAGTTGGGACTGATGCTGTCCCAAACACTGGCTAGGGTGAGGGAGGCAGGAGGATGACTTGCACAGAATTTTGGTGCATTATCAAGGACAAACAAACCAAAATGCCCACTCTAAGCTCCCTTCCTGTGAAGTTCACTGTTCTATCAGGGTACACTCCTAAAGGCAGGGGGAGAGATCAAAAAATAAGCAACTACGAAAAACAAAGAAAAAATAAGAAGCTTTCTTAACATTAAGGCATAGATACCTTCTTGTGAGGAACAACTATATGACCTAAACCCATTAATTTTCTATAAAGCATCCCAAAATACCACCAAACCAAAAAAAAAAAAAAAAGGAAAAAAAAAAAGCTATTAGAGCTAATGCCTGGTGTAGATCTGAAGGTTTGCAGCTGCCAAGTAAGAAGTGACTTCTTTTTATTACTGTAAAAATCAAGCCTCAGCAATCTTGACTTCCTCATGTTCACTTCACAAAAAAATAATTTCCTAAAGGAGACCTAATATGTGGTACATGATTAGTCATAGTAAGGAAATGCACGGCAGCAGCTCATGTCACAGCGCTGCCTTAGCTGCAGCCCCTCTGCTGCTGCTGCTCTCAGGCACCCACCTGCTGCCCCAGGGAGCCCGCAGGACGGCGCTTCCCTTGGCCTCTGCCTGGCGCTCCAGGAGGGCCGCTGCCGGGGAGCTCCCTCCCTCTCTCACCAGCACCTCCTTCGCATGCCCTAGTCTGCTGGGAGGGAGCAGCACCATCTCTCCCTCCTAAAAACAGTGGGTACACTTGAACACCACGCTTCCGAACAACAGATTTTTCACTATAATGTGGGAGCTGTGTTCAACCTTTCTTCTTCTTCTTCATCTTCCCCCTCCCTTGTTTCAAATGCTGTTCCATAGAGCCACACCTGTGCGCATAGCTCCTGGCATAGCTGCAATCGGTGAAAGTAAATATAACCATTAATAAGAGTTGTAATGCTATTTGGCATATGTGCTTCTTTTAGAAACAGGCAAAAAAATCTGAGAAGATTTCTGAGGGTGGAACTTCAGCAGAATTTTAAATTGTCTTAGCTTCAAAATCATTTTGTAACTTCAACTTGAATACATTAAAAAAAAACAGAACTAATCACTTCTTAAGGATCTGTTTCTAGGGATTGCAAGACATACTGCTATTTAAAATCATTATGGCAGCACTTCAGGAAGGTCAAGCTTGTGTTTTGTAAAAACCAAGAGCCATACACTATTCCCCAGGCGAAAAGCAAAAGTAAAGATGTTAATAATCAATCAAAAAAAAAACTAAAAACTCACTCACTGTCTTCTGTGGGAAGGACCTGCAGGGAATAAATCCATTCTATTATATCATCTTTGTTCACCACATCTAAGGAATCCAACATATCCAGACCAGAGAGTGCGAAAAATGCAATTGTCAACCTAAAAGAAAAAGATAAGACTTACACTTCCCACCTTAAATATCATGGGGAGATTAACAAACGGTTGCAGAAACAGAAATACCTGAATGCTCAGCCGTAAAGTGGAGCAATGCATTGAGTGTAGCTCAAAAAAACATTAAATTTACCTACTGAACTATGTTCTTTAAACACTTCTCTGTCTCAACAAGACTCTTCATATAAGCCATTCCTTCTTTTATGTAGTAGTAAGATGTCAATTCAGATATTAGCCTAACTTCCTGCTTACCTGAAAAAGGCACTAGGACAAAAACTACATTATTAACTTACTAAACTGTAAGCTAGTTCTTGGTGATTAATTCTGACATGAATAATCTTGTAACTATAGGTTAAGTGCCAGGCAACCTGAACCAAAGTTAGCAGCCTCTCTCTGTGTCTTCAACGCAGGTGCTTAAAAGCTGGGTGTCAAATAGCAGGGCTTCCTTTATGACCAAAGAATGCAGAAATAAATACACAGGATGAATTACTACGCAGAGGTATTTATTTCTTATCCTGGAGTACAAAGGAGCCTAGGTGACTAACTTCATCAAACACCTAAAATTACGCAAGCCAAATCCAAGTACGGAACACAGGAAGTGAGGTCAGGAGCAGCTGACAGGCTGAAGCAGCTCCTTCCTGCCCAAAGCTCCTCTACTTTTGCTTTTGCTGATTATCAGGCCGCACTGCAAAACAGCCCTCTGCGTTGGGAGGTGTCGCTTTTAACTTGAATCATTTCAGCAATCCAGTTTATAGTACAGCCTCTCAAACAGTGCAACAGTTGCCCTGAGAAAATACTCAATGCCACAGGATTTAGTGGGATGGGAACTTTGAGACAACTTGTAACTAGGGAAAATGTTGGGGCAGTGGTAAACTGGAAGGTCTGAGGTAGATTAAGACTCACTGGACATAGATATTGGCACCCACTAACTGACCAGCTGACTGTGAAACAGCTGCTGAGAAGACAGAAACTACAGCTGGGCATGCTAAGGAAGTCCAAAAGTCAATGTCAGCCCTCCTTACGAGGCTAAGTTATAATCTGCAGTTACCTCACAGGCTGCCGAGCCACCCTCAGTATCAGGAGTAGGAACCTCTGAGGAAGGACAGAAAACATCTAATTTCTGCCCGTGGCTCTGTGCCATCACAAAATGGTGATGCAGGTCAGTCCAAAACACACCTTAAAAACATTCTGCAGCCCATGATGGCGTGGCAGCCAAAGGATGGTGCAACATGCTCCCGAGTCCCACATCACGTCCCACAGGGCAAGGCATTCCTGCCAGCACACTCACCTGTCCTTGCAGCAACCATTTGGCCTGACATTCACAAGCCATTTTTAAGCCAAAAAATATCTGCTTCACAAGTAATATCACCTAGAATTCATTTGAAGAATGACTTGTTAAGCATAAAATAATTCAGCTATCTTTCACCCAGATCCCAGGTTTTTGCATGTTTCTTTTTGACTGTTTTCAAAAATAAACAAAAATTTAGCTTATAATCTTCTTAGATATTGAATACTGTCTCTCTCCAAAAAAAGTGCTGTATGTAACTCAGGGGTCCTTTCCAAAAACATCAAACAGAATAGCATGCATCTGCATTGGTGCAAGTACCCATTTATTTTGTAGTCATTAAATCCTAATGTATGTGTCTCCACTACTGTAATTATTTTTTAAACAGAGAATGAGAAAAAGTATGTGCTGCACACAGACGTTATTCCTCCATATAACAGAAACATAATTTAAGCAAACAGCCTGCTGCAAAATCATCCTAAATGCAGGTTATCACTTCAAGGCTTATAACAAGTTTTGCCACAGATCAAATCTACATGGCCCAAATTCAGGCTGTGGACAGTAACTGACTACCTTGAGCAAAACCACTATTTTTAAACTTTGTAAGATGAACAAAGGTAGTTCAATTACAGTATTTCCTTTGAAGGGCTATGCATATTTTCTATTTTCAAAAACCAAAGTTTGACAATCTCTGACTACAAAAACTTGAACACATTTTCACACTACATCATCCATTTAAGCTATTTTCAAAGAGGCACGAGAGGCTAGGCCAATCTCGGCACTAGGGAAATGCTGCACTTCAGGTCCCCAAAACACTGTACATATAAAACACAAAACAAAATACCTGACCCTACACTCAAAAATACTCACATATACCTGACAAATGAATGCAGAAAGTGGTTTTGCACATAACTAGGGTCAGTTAAACTGATTCTCTGTGTCAAAAGGCACATTTAGGAACTGACTGTACACAGACTGCTGGAATTCACATATGACGGGCAAGGACATCCTGCATCACTCAACACAGTGCCTGCCTGATACAGCCTCCTACATACTGTATTCACACGCTATCCTGTCTCACTGAGCATTGATGTGAAGAATAAAGAAAACTGCCACTGGTATCTTAGCTGACACATCGTGGGAAATTAAAATCTTTAAACAGAACATTTTACCTCCAGAGCACCCCTTTCTGACACACTCTCCAAGTCTGGCATCACTATTGTTGTACCTCGTTTTCATGCCTTCTACCACCACTTCACTTACTGTATGTGCATTAATTCAGGAAGCGGCATATTAAATACTGAAGTCAAACTTTGTATAAAATTGTTACCTAGCCTACAGAAAATTAATCTGTATTTTAGGTTTCTCCTAGAGAGAGGCAAATTAGACATTTCTGATGACAGGTTCTGAGTCCTTGGTCTTCATGCAAGGGCAGAGACTGCAGTTTCTCAGAATTATAAATGCTTTTGAAGCAACTGTTTTGAGGATCTGAACAAGCATGACATGAAGAACATCATGAAATTCCTCCGTCTGAAAACTTTAGAGACCGGGAGAAGTACATTCTCCCACCAAACCTACAGGACTGAGTGTGTGCAAGTGTTTACTGACCAGATCACTGAAAAACTACTGATGTTGCATGCAGGAGCAACGGAACAAAATACCTGTGAGAGCCTAGGACCAGTAATTTCAGTGAAGAACATGAAATCAAATTTCTTCCGTCTTCTACCACCTTCTTTAATATCTCACAGATTACAGTCCACGACAGAGCAGACTAGCGCTGCACCAAAAGACAATTTCATCCTCCTCATTCCGTAGCTGGTAGTTGTAGTTGGTTCCTGCTAAAGTGTGGTGAACCAAAACCAACCTTATCCACTTCTTTTTTCTTTGTCGCCCTTTAATTTAGAAGGGTTCCCTACTCTGGTTCACCACACAAACATGGGAACAAGGAAGGTAAGGATAAAAGGGTGACAGTGATTCTTTTTGCAGCAATGACAACTCTGAAAACGTGCTGAACTTGGTGACCTTAAACTTGTCCAAAAGGCTGCTTAGTACACCCACAGTCAAACATCTTTGTGAGGCAATCACCTGCTGAAAATTTGTTAATAGAGGAATATAGGTGTCTGCAGAACACTAATTAAATATATATATATATATATATAGGCACATACCTTGAATTGAAAAATACCTGTACCAGTAAAAGTTTCACAACTTACAAAAAACATATGCTTTAATCTAGATGACTATGATTTTTATTGAAGGTCTAAACTTCAGTATACTGTTCAGCCAGGAGCTAGCATTTCCTGAAATAGTTTCAGATAACTCCAATTTTCAGAATAAACTTGAAGAGTTTTTGGGGCATGGCACAATCATTATACAAACATGTAACAGGCACTGGTTATTTAATACATCACGTGACTACCTTGACAGCACTTCAAATTCAAGATACATCAGGCCATTAATTTTTAGAACAACAACATTTAGCATTACATTATTAAGTAAGCGTAATGCTAGGAATAATGCCATATAAACCGTTGCCTCTATTTCGGCTCAGTAGCAAACAGGGGCAGTTTGACAATGTTAAGTCACAGAATAGAAACACTGAGGTTGGAAGGGGCCTTCGGAGAACATCCTTCTGTTCAAAACAGCGCTGTAGTCAGGGCTATGTTGAGCAATCTTTTTTTTTTTTTTTCCCTCCTCCCAAGAGAAGGATGCCACATTTTTCCAACCCTTTTTATCATTCTGGCAGCCCTAAAAGGAGGACAGTGTTTGGCATAAGAAATGCTTGACGGGAGTGGGATACTCACATCCCTTGATCTTCTAACTATAGTTCTGCTAATGCAGCACAGAACTTGCTCCTCTAAGTCCTGTAAACGTTAAGCCTGGTTAACCGAATTAATTTTCACTTGTAATCCGGCCTGGTATTTTGGTCTGGGGATTAGAGGATCTCTGGTCACTCACCATCTAAACATGCATAAGTGAAATAATAGTATTGGGAAGTTTAAGCAGGATATTTTCTCCAAAGCATTTTAAAATAATGGAAGTACATGTTAAAAATAAATAAATAAAAAGTTGATTGAAGTTCAATGCACTCCTTCCACAATATTACACACACACACAAGGAAAAAAAAAAAGGAAAAAAAAAACCCCACGGCCGGTGGGTTTATTGCTCCGGTAAGACGCCGAGCCACTCGGCCGCGGCGGCGCGCTGGGCCCGGCCGGCCCTGCGGAGGCGCGGGGCGCTGGTGCCTCAGAGGCGCCGCGCTGGGCGCCCGGGGCAGCCCCGCTCCGCGGCGCTCTCGTCTCGTCTCGTCTCGCCCCGGCCGCGGCCCCGCGCGCGCCCCGCGGCCCCGGGGCCGCCCCGCGCTACCTGCTGGTCTCCAGCGAGGAGTAGCGCTCGGGCAGCACCTGGAGGCAGCGCTGGAAGAAGCGCACGTGCCGCTCCCGCAGGAAGTCCAGCCGCTCCGCCTCCACCGCCGCCGCCGCCGCCATCTTGTCGCCGCCGCGGCCGGCGCGCGGGCCGCGTCACGGCCGGGGCAGGGCGGCTGCGCGGGGCGGCGCCCGCCGCGTCATGGCGGCCGCGCGCGGGAAGGCGCGAGCGGGGAGGTCCCTCGCGCTCGGCAACACCAACGCGGCGGCGGAAGGGTCCTCAGGGCGGCCGGGCGCGTCCTTGCGAGGGAAACACGCGTCCTGCAGAGTGAATACGCAGCGCTCATCTACAAGCCTTGTCTCCAGGTTGGGACAGCTCTGCAAACACAAATAAACACCTTATAAAAATTAAAAACAAACAAAACGATGCGCATTTGTTGCTTTACTCCTTACCTGTGAGGAATACGGAGAAGAGGTTCTGAACCGGTTGGCCCAATGCCTTTTGTGCGCTCCTCCCAGCCCTTGGTGGGTCTGTACAGCCTGGAGGGATCTCTGGCTGCATGGATTCCAACCTTGCAGTGAAACAAACAGGAAAAAAAAATCCATTCTTCAACCACAGAACAAATCATCTGAACTAACTGCATCTTTATCATGCAGAGAGATACAGAACAAAACGACGAAATCTAACATCAGTTCCTACAATGAGAAGGAGACTTCCACACTGGCAGAGGGAATACTAGAAGCTTTTATTCAATGGATTATAATGTTATTCTAGTAAAATAATACTTTCAACTCTGAGAGAACATCCCTGAAACATTTCTGGGCACTAGCCTACTTAACCCACCAAAGTTTGCAAACCTTCTTTGGAATATCAATTGCAGCTTACCTTTAATAATTATTGCTCAGAGACAGGGAAATTCTCCAAGTCTGAGATGTACGCTGCTCAATAGTTTTAAACTTTTTTGTTTTATTTTTTGCTTTGCTCAAAGCCAGTTACTTTTACTTGGCTACTAAGTAGTCAGTAACAAGGAAAAAAAGTTATGTTACTGGAGTGCTACCTTCTCTTTTAACTTTGCCAATCTCTTTTCTTTTTCCCGTTTTTCCTCTTCTTTGGCTTGCTTTTCATGAATCTTTAATTCAAGTTTGCGCAGATCCTGAAAATATAGTATGATGAATTGCAAACTTTTTTTGAAAAGAAAAACAAATTGTATCAAAATATGTATGCAGGCATTTCACAAAATTAGAATTTACTCTTTGTTTTGCAATTCTTTTGTGAAAGTGCATATAACTAAGTGACATTAGAAAGCATTCTAGTAAATACTGGAATTTCCCTATGTAAAAATGAAAGATAACAGAAATGCTGAAAATAATAGGTTTTACCATAATGAAACTAGTGATATTTACAGTGAGCTAGGATCTAACTTGAACTTAACAACCACAAGAACATGCAACACCTTTAGTCTATTCTTTTTATGACACATCTGCAAACGGCAGTCAGGTCTGTCAATGTTTTCTTTAGCCTGGAGTGTAATTTGTACCTTTTAATGGCACATCCTGCAAGTGTTTTTCCCAAACTGTGTTCACACTCAAGCAGACAAAACCATCTATATATTTAGAACGAAATATGGGTTTCAATAAGCTTGCAGAACTTAAGACATTGAGTGAAAGTCACATCTTCACCTGAAATAAACTTTTACACTTTTCCTGGGACATAGACAAAATTATTCGTAGTGATGTAAAACAGATTTAAATAAGTAAACCTAGGTTATTCCTCAACTAAACAAGTAATTAAAACAGTAAAAATGGATTTTGAAACTGCTGTTATCAGATTATAAAGGAAGTAGTTAAATTTAAGCACAAGTACATGAATGGAAAGCAGTTACTCACCCGCTCTTGAAACTTAGGAATTTCTTCTGCAGCAATTTTCTTCCTTTCCTGTCTTTCAGCTTCCTCCCTTCTCTCCTTCTCACGCTTTTCCAGTTCCTCCTTTTCTTTCTTTAAGAAGGTATACTTTTCTAACAGTAACTTAACATGGCATTGGCGCTGCTGTTCTCTCTGCTGCTTTTTCTCCTTCTCTTCTTGTAGTTTTAGTTGTGATGCTTGTTCCATTGCAAAAGCTACTGCTTTCTCTTTTTTCCATGCTTTAATTGCTGCTTGTTGTCTTTTCCTTTCTTCTTCTGCTTTTTGCTTCTGAGCTTCTTCACGCTGTAAACACTCTTTCCTAAGTATTTTTTCTGATTTCTCTTTTTCCTTCAAGATTTCTTCTTTTTCTTGATGCTGCTTTTCTTTCCACTTCTTTATTGACTGTGTGAAAACACCAGAGAGGAAAAAAAAAAAGTCCCCATAAAAGTCTTCACAGATAGCAGGTGAAAATGTATGCTGCAAGAATATGAGCTGACAATGGGAATTCAGCATCTGGTTAGGCAACTCCTTAAGGCAAAAAAGCATCTTTTCCTTTTTTTTTTTTTTTTTTTTTTTTTCTACAGGGTAGGTTTAACCTTTACTATCTAACATTATTTAAGTTATGGCATTTTCATCACCTTAGAACAGCTGTGCATTTTGGTGTAAAATGCTTTTCTCCATATAAACATATTCCCAGCTTTTTTCTTCAAGTTAACGATTTCATGTATTATGTTCTTCACAATTCAGTGTTTACATCAGCATATCTGTTATTATGCAGGAGCTCTCTCAAGAGTTCCTAGTTATACAAAGAATCAATTCTCTAAGCCATTATGGGACAGGTATGCTGCTTACACATATAGCGGGACATCCATAGTTCGGAGAAAGAATACGTAAGCACTGCAGCATGAAGTGGGACTACTTAACTGCTGTAAAGTTGGCACATAACTTGTCGGAGAACTGCCATCAAAAATATTCCTAATATACTCCAGGAATACACAGGCCACTTCAGCATGTTGCTAAACCTGCATTTATTGATCTGTCTGTAATGAGATACTTACTGGCAAGTTAAGGAGCTAAAGACTTCAGTCGTATCATCAGCTATTAGAGAAATCCATGTAGCACTAACACCGGAAAGGAAAATACAAAAATAAGAAGTCCCTCTGTTTTTAAATATGTACTTAAAGTTACAAAAGCCCTTGAAGGTTATCTTACCTCCTTTTTTCTTTCTTGTAAAACTAGAAATTCTTGATACCATTTATCATGCTGTTCAACATCTTCCTTTGTCCTTCCAGAGAGACATTCAAGGGCTTCATCCATGTAGGATGCCCCTCCTTTGTGTTTTGTCCATACTTTCAGAAAAAGTTGATGATCATAATCATCCCAGCCTCCTTGCCGTCCTCCTGTTCGGTGAAGGAATCTTTCAAACTCTACTACTTCTTCAGGAAGATGATTTTGCAGTGTTTTATCAACTGAGACTTTAGCTGATGGTAATCTCAAAACCTTTTCGGTTGTTGAGTTACCTAACACCCACAGTTCCACTTTCTTCTCAAAGATACTGAGTTCATTAATGGCAGTTTTTTCCTCCTTCAAAAGCTGTTCATACCTAAAAAGAGAACAAACACTGGAATATAACAAAAGAATTACAGCATTCATTGTTCATTGAAAATAAATTTTGGAATTGTTCAATTCCACACAAAGCCTATTCTTAGAAGATTATGGACCGAAATGGCATAACAGATGACAGCAGTAGTTGCAATGATCCTGTAGTAAAGCCCTACACAATTAGAATTATGTTACCTTTTTAATGGAAATGCACATTTAGAGCAAACAACCAAATAACCCAATCCCCTCCTCACAGTAGGGGGTGGAAGAGAAAAACAAACATCCCTTCCCAAAAGGATCATTCCAACAGCCTTTTCATAGACAAATGATTGTTAGATTGAATCATTGTAGCAGCTATGAAAACAACCTCTCACAAAGCTTCTTTATCAAGATTCTAATTTTGATTAACTTTCCATTTATGTTACCAAAGGAACCACTAGCAAAAGAGAAAAAAGAGCAAAGTTTACATGATGCAACATTAATGCAAAGTTTTTATTGTTTAACCACTTTAAGTAAAATTAAAACACTTTCTCAGCTGAAGCATGTATAAACATACATTTGTCTCTGTTCCTCTTTAAAAGCATTGATTGCATTTTCAACTTCTTCCATCATTTCCCTGAGCTTCTCAACAACTAAAAAAGAAGAAAAGAAGAAGGAAAAAAAGAGCAGAATACTTAAGTTTAACATCTCTACAAGCATTTCAGTACTATCCAGAAACAGACACAATTCTGGGAAGCAGGTACCCAAAAAAGGAAAAAAAAATAAAAGCCTACCATTCCATCATAAACGGATTTTTTAAAGGAAGACTCTCTTCTATTCAGAAGGTGGAAGTTACACTGATTTAACTACCTGATATGTAAATTCCCACTCCCTCCCTTATAAACATTTATTTCAATTAAACAAGTCACTCATTCCGGGTAAACTTTCAAGGGTTATCACATTTGTTTTTATGCAACAAATGACTTAAGAACAGTGACTTACAGAGGCTTAAGAACAAATGACTAAAAAACAGTGACTTACAAGGCCCATTCAGTTCTTTGGCTTACACCAACTTGTACCCAAATAATTTAACCTACAGTTCCCTAGTGAAATTGAACGAAACATCAAAGTTATATTCTGTATATGGTCCTGTCAGCTTTCTTCAGTTCCAGTTTCATAAAGTCCAGTAAAACAACTGCCTAGAGAAGGCCTTTTTTGCAACTGTATAAAACTGCTTTAGAATCTAAACGGTTTAAGGAAGAACGATTTAACTAACTTGGCTTTGAAACAAAAGCAAAAAAAAAAAAAAAAAAAAAACCAAAACCACATACCAAAAAAAAAAAAAAAGAACCCTTATCTTTCTGACACTTTTAAGAAAGAAGGTAGTGTGCTTTATTATAGCATAGGTACAGTATATATGAAATTAGATGAGTTGTATGCCAACTGTAAAGCTGACAGCTGGTAGAACTTCAGCATGAGCTCCATACACAGTGGAGCACTGTAGAGAATGTTTCCTTCAATGCCCTCTTCCCAAGAGTTTAAAGATATCTAACTGAACAAGCTGTTTAAGGATTTTCCACAGAATATTTCAATCTGCACTTCAAATCATCTAAATGCAAAATTCCTTCTAGACCCCACTTTATGACCTCTTATCAGATGACAAGGGAGCTACATCTATGCTGTATTAAAATACTAGCTTTAGCTTCTATAGGAGAAATACTGGCATTTAGAAAATACTTGACTCTCAACAGCCTGAAGAAACAAATCCATAGCAGCTCCAAGACAGAATAAGCTGCTCTACTTTCAGAGCAAAGGAAAAGAGCCTTCATTATTTCTTACACTCCTCCCTTCTCATGTGCCCCTTCCCACATTCCTAGAAAAGGAGGCGGAGTGGAGAAACAGAATCCTGAATGTGCAGGAGAAACAAAAGCACAGTTACCCCAGAAAATTGTCTTTAAATGAAAAGTGCCAGCAAGAGTCTGCCAGCAAGACTTACATTCTGGTGTAGGCTTCACATCTTTTAATTGTCGCTGAAGTCTCTTCACATTATTATGTATTGTTGATAACTTCTGTAGGATTTTAGTTTCTGTTAAAGAAAATAGGATGCCAGCTGATAGTTCTAAACATTCCTTTGTGCAGTAAGTTCAATAAAAGAACAAAAGCAATCAAGTGCCCCAAATAGATGGGGGATTTCATCCAAACTGAGTTACCAATTACTCTAATAGCTCATTCTTAAGAGGACAAAACAAGAGGTCATATCTAGGTTATTTTAGTTTTTCAAACCTTTGTCCCAGGTTAATTGGAGTTTGTAGAGCAGTACGGCTTCTGTAGAAGGCAATGTCTACAGAATTTTCACTCTGATCAGGCTTCAAAACATTCAACAGTAAAAAGAAAACGTTTGGTAAGCACATGTGAATTTACCGTTTTAACTACATTTACAGATTTGTTGTGTTCACTGAAGCAGTATCCATGTTTTCTAGAACTCAAGGAATACATGCACTTGTTTGTCACCACTTGCCTCTTCAAGAGTCCATAAAAGTAATGAAGTCCTGGACACACCTAAGTTATGGAGGAGTCTGGAGACTATTTCCTTTCCGTAAAGGACTGGAGCAATAGAAAGTCTAGAGCTAAACACCGCAGGGCGCAGCTACAACCTGACCTTACTAGTCCCTGCTGAGACCATAGAAATATTAAACATGTACATAAATCACATGCAGAGACCTGAACATATCAGTATAGCAAATTTGGAGGTTCTAGTATACACCCTCAAAGACCTTACTCTAACACTCACATCTTACATCTAGTGACCTATACCTCTTCTTTCTGTCCTTCCTATCACTTCATAACAGTGTCTATCCCTACTTCCATATTCCCTCCTTTTGTCTGGAGTGTCTGGAAGGTTTGCTGAACTCCTTAGCTTGGTCATCCTTTGGAAACATTTACACATCATAAGGCTTGTAAGATGTAGGAGATAAGATAGGTATACTCAATTGAAAAAAAAAAAAAAAAGGACTGAAAAAGAAACACACGCATACATACACATGTATGTTTTAACACCTACAAATCTGTAGGCTATATGTATTTTTAGTTGTTTCTACAGGACTTTCCCATTCTTCAAATTACGTCTTCAGTTTCTGTACCAGAAGGCATAACATGACTTATCTGAATGCTCTTGAAAAAATTAAGGGACTTGGGAATCACTTTTTTTTTTTTTTTTCTCTTAAAGGATGTAATTAGCACTAATGTGGAACAGATATCATAGAAGACTATGCATACCACTTAAAGTACCATTTAGATTATGAATGCCTATTTTCCAAGCATTTGAGAAAATGTAACTACAAAACCGCAGTGCTTAAAAACTTGCCTACATTCAACAATTAGCACTGGAAAAACTTGTTTTGTGAAAAGGACATATTTATTGTACATTGGCTGCACTAAATTAGATTTTGATACACACATGATACTGCTCCTAAGTTTCCAAAATAGTAACTTTCTACAAAAGTTTTTGAAAAGGTGGTTATCTGCCCCTTTCAAGATAAAAAGAAAAAAAGTTAGCAACACAGAAGGCCCAAGATATTTATCTGTCTTAATTTTGCAAGTGAATTCTGGAAATCACCTTTATATGCAATGTCAGAAATTCCACACTTTTATCAGAATTTATGTCCTAGCGGTATCGATTGTTCTCTATACTACACATTAATAAACCAGGTAAGCAAACAACCATAGAGAGAAAAAATCCAAACAGAATCAAAAAAAACTTACTCTCAGATTTCCTACTGACAGTCATTTTATGCTCCAGTTCTTCTAGTATGCTGTATTCTACCCTGAAATCACTCTTCTTGTTATAAAGATGTCCGTTTTTGTCTTTTTCTATAGTTGCAAGCCTAGAAAAAAAAGTTGCAATACTGAAAAGGGCACAAAAACTCAGCAAAGCCCACAGATTTCTCTGGGTCAGCATTAAGATGAAGCTGTGTCAGCAGTACTCTCTTAAATTCTACACAAGTCATGGTATTTGTTAATATAGTTGTTTCTCAAGAAAGCCTCTGTGCAGTTAGAAGGCCAAAGCATCCCAAGCACCTTGAACAAGAGAAAGGCATTAATTAACAAGTAAGTTATCTTCCTAACAGGCAGTGGTAAACAAACTAACACCACCTGAAATCTTAACTGTATGCTTACCATCAGAGAACCTTACAAGAGCTTTCACTGGAAAGCACAGGGGAGGAGACTGGCTGCATTAATGCAGTTGCACACATAGATGGAGCCACAGCATAGACAAACAAGCACGGACAGTGATCCACTCCCAGGACTACTTCAACAGAAGAATCAAATGCCAGTTTGCTAGAGTTAATTTAAATTACCACAACTGCTATCTTTGCTACGGCAATCCTGTATACATAATTCTGAGATCTACAGGTAAGTTCTTCTTTAAAAGAATCAGAAGCTTTAAAATCTGTCTTGGGATATAATCTCCTTTACCTTGCACAAGGCGAGTTGTTAGGAGTTAGCCTACAGAAAAGCAGGTGGAACAGGGGTTTGAGCATATGCGTATAATCCAGGGCTATCCTGTTAGAGATCACGGCAGTACGATACTGGTGCCTCATGGTACAGGGAAATCAGGCACGATTTCCAGTGTTAAGCAGCATTGCTGACCACCTAAGAAACCCTTCACAGCAATAGCCTGGTTCTACAGCAGACAACCACTACTTTACTGTTCAAACAATTACATGATGCAGAGATGCCTTCAAAGTTTAAATGTGTTGTTATCCGTGGAATTCCCTGTCCAGAACGGAGTAAGGAATCTCCTCACCCATACGCAATAAGCCTTAAGAGGACACAACAATAGAAGGACAAGCTGTTGGGCTTAAACTGCTACCTGTATCCAGACTGCCCCAATTAAAGCTACTTAGGATTCTCTACATGACCCAGCAGCCGCACTTGAGCCATAATCCAGGCTCCACAATAACTAAGTAGGAGCTGATTGAGTCAGACATCTAAAATGATGCTGGGAGAGTTACATGTGCCAGTTCATCCAGGATTCATAACTACAAACCTTCCCTTGAGCCTGGGGGCTGTCATCTCTTTCTCATCCGTGTGTGAAGCAACTCCTCTGTCCTTTGAACCAATATCTTTGTTATTACAGCACTCGTTCAAGATGTGGGGAAACATATTCAAACCATTTCTGTGCCTGAGCTGACTTGAACTCACGTTAACCTCTATATTATAGGTGAAATGCTCCCAGTTGTCTCTGGAAAAGTTACTGTGACGCAACTGCAATCTCTGTTGATAGAAGTCTTAAGCCCTTAAGATACTTAGAGAAGTTAAGCACAGCTGAATGGGAACACTGAAAACTCAATTAGGATGTAAGAACCTTCACTTTTGTGAATGTACTTGAGCAACAGTAGAATAAAGAGCAACACTGACCAGCTGCAGATGTTCATGGTTTGAACAGACTGTTCTGAAACTTGCAAGCCCATTCTGAACTAGTATAATGATCACAGTAATCCATCTGGGTGACAGAACATTTAACATAGTTTAAACGTTTCATCACCATCAACCGTTTCCTTTGACCTTGTGTTATCTCTAGAACAGCATGAGAAACAAACACATGGAAGTGTTCCAACTTACTGGGTTTTTAGTTTTTCTGATGTTCTTATAAATTCAGCCTTCTTGGCTTGTTCAGCTTTCACCGTCCAATTCTGAAACTGAAATTGTCGACCAGCACTTGCAGTACTGAAACAGCTCTCAATCTGTACGTAACAACATAAAATATTACTCAAAAATGAAGCAAAATATTAATTTTAAAAAATCTTGGGTTTTTAAACATTCATTGGCTATTTTTAAGATTTTCACAGTACAGTGCAGATGTAACTAATAAAAGCATTACTTCAGGCAGTGGCATAATTTAAATATTTTTAAATTGCTGAAGCATAAAACTTGACTGATTAAATGGTAATGTGATGACTGAATATAAGCATATTTTTGGTAAAGAAATGGAGAAACACAGCATCAAGCTGCTTTAACAGAGGCTCATCATCACACAGAAGCTGTAACATCACACAAGCCTGAATGTCTTGCCTCTTATGGCCATTAGTACTTCAGCATTAAGGGGAAACTAGGCTCCTGACTGTAAGCGTGCAATTTACACTAGGCTGATTAGGTCATCACGTGCATGGAAAGGACCATCTTATCTCTTGAAACCCTGGGATGTGAGGCTTAGAGCCCCTTCCACATTATCACCGCTGTTATCTGCAGTGGCTCTGGACATTCCCAGTGCGATAACCGCAGGACAGTAACACACAAAGGCTGCAGCGCAGCACGCCCGGTCCCGCAGCCTCGGCAGAGCAGCACTGCCCGCTCCTCCCCACGGATTCACACTTCGCCCTGCCCCAGCGGGAGCGCCGCCGGGAGCCGCGGCTCCCACAGACCCTCAGGCCGCCCCGGCCCGGGCCTTTACCTGCTGCTGCCCGGCGGCCGCTGCTGCAGCAACGGCCGTTGCCAGGGCCGCCATGTTGGCCGCCAACGGCGCCGTCCCGCGCTGCCGCCGCGGCTCCCGCCCCGCCGCCCCCGGTGTTCCCCCCCCCGGGAAAACGGCGTTTCCTGCTCCCTCGCAGGGCGCCGCGCGGCTGGCAGGCTCCTTTGGGCGCCGCGGCTCCCGCACCGCCGCCCCCGGGAAAACGGCGTTTCCTGCTCCCTCGGAGGGCGCCGCGCGGCTGGCAGGCTCCTTTGGGCGCCGCGGCTCCCGCACCGCCGCCCCCGGCGTTCCCGCCCGGGAAAACGGCGTTTCCTGCTCCCTCGGAGGGCGCCGCGCGGCTGGCAGGCTCCTTTGGGCGCCGCCGCCCCCGGCGTTCCCGCCCGGGAAGAAGCCGTTTCTGCTCGCTCGGAGGGCGCCGCGCCGCCCTCCGTCTCCGTTGGGTGCCGCGGTCCCGGCGAACACAAGTATTTTAAGCTTCACATTGGCAGTTTCCTGGTTGGAAGCATCTAACCATTGCATGCCTGTCTCTGTCTCCATGGCAGTCCTTAATACACACGCAGGATCCAGTGCCCAGTGAAACCAGTGAAAAGACCCGGACTCACAGGAACAAAACTTGTCTGCATAGCTGCAGAATGAGTCCTCTTCCCAGAGCGAGAACAGCCAACATTTCCAGCAATTTGTGGAAAGACATGTAGCCTTATGGAGGATGAACTGGGAGAGCGTCCTGCAATCCTGCATTTTCAAAAGAAACCAAGTGAGGTGTATACACACAGCGTCCTCACCGGGTTGTCCAAGGCGGATGGTGACTGTGTTGGACTTTTAGACACCCTGTGTGCCTAGATGAGAAAGGTGCACTGCAGGGTGCCCGTAATGTTGAAAGCCTTGGAAACACTTACTCAGGGTGATGAACTTCAGAAGTGAGTGGCCTAGGCAGCCCCCAAACTCATCTCTGAGGGATGCTATAAACTCTCCCTGGGCTTGCGTGAAGACCCAAAGCCACAGACAGCGCGTTACCAGCCACGTGCTGGTGTCCCCTCATAGCAACTTGCCCAACACCAGGGGCCAAGGCTGGCTTGAGCTATAAGTTAGTTAGAAATCTGGTATACAAAGAATAACAAAATGTGTAACAGAAAGCAGTGCTTACTGTAGGGTAGTGCTTTATCCCACTTTTCCCCAGTTGTCTGGTTTTAACTGGGAGGAACAACATACTGTTGGTAATTTGCCTGTGACTAATTGGCCATCTTGGGTATTTGACTAAACTATTTTTTTCCCCTCTCTTTCTCAACTCATGGGGCATATTTGCTATCAGCTAGAGTTCTGTTTATGTCTGGATTTGAGGGTTTGTACTGATTACTTCCTTCAGGAAGACCACAGTATGTTCTTACTACCCTGATTAAAGGATAGTTTCACATTTTTCCCGTACATTTTTAGAATTCTTGAGATCTTGTTTTTCACTCACATATACCAATCAAACTTTTAATGAGTTGCCAATTAACATTTCTGCAGAATAGAAATAATCTATTCATTTAGTGGCTTTGCTAGCTAAAGAGAATTTCAAGAACTGGTGTTTTCCCAGCTGCAAAACACAAAAACATTCACAGATGCTAACTAAATGGCCTATGCTGAATACATTTTATTGCCTAATTGATGTTTTTAAGAGCACCTTCCTGCTATATTTTTCCTTTTTATTTTTTATGACTGCGCTTACATTTGATTTCTTTGTATTTGCTGAATAGAAATTAACAAGTAAAGCAGAACATTTCAAAACCTGAAAATAGTCATCAGCATAGATTAAGGAAGATTGTTCACACAGATTGCTACCTGCAGTGGCTCGAAGAAATATTTTTTTCCACAGCAGTGTTTCCTAATCTTCTTCATCTTTGTCCCACAATACTCAGATGTGAGAGAAGTGTAAGCTCTAGAACTACTTTTCTTTTTGCCTTTTTTTTTTTTTTTGGTATTTGCTTTTCTTTGGTGAGTATCAGCCCTTTAAAGGCTTCTGTTACTGTGATAAGTGAACTCCTAATTGCTCAGGGACTGTGCAGGGAGTTTTCAGCAAGCAGTTCAGTCAAGATGGCTTCACTCGTAACCTAATTCAGTTTGCCCAGTAGTTCTCCAATATCTGGGTGGTGAGTTCTTACAGTATTGTTTGCCACGGATTTTAGTCTTGAGTTCCTCATAATTTTTGTCAGAGATGCCCTAGAAATCACAATCAGAGGGGCTGCAGGTGTCCGAGCTTGGCCAGCTCTGTCTCTGAGCACTGGCAGACCAGGCAACAAGCGGTGAAGCGGAGCCCTGGCTTTCGGCTGAGCTGGGACCTCACCTCATTGCTCTGTGCAGCACGACTCATCTACGCCAGAGAATCCCAGAGTGCTTGGTGACCTCTGCGTGCTGCCTGTAAACTGATAATCTAAATCCAGAGGAAACCAGCTAATTGCATCCTGCCCTCTTCCTCATTCCTGATTTCTTAGCTCAGTTTGGGGATGGAAATGCTTCAGCATGTCCCTCAGTTCTGTAATAGTTTTACCTGAGCAAACACTTCAAGGTTTTGCCTGCAGTAGCATAAATATAAAACTGTATCTTCTCAGAAGGTGAAAACTAGTTTTATTTACTGCCATTCATTTCCTTTAGCGGGAGTAATACAGGAAGGAATGCTACAATTTCACTGTCTCACAAGACAGTGAAACTCAATGACTCTGAGTTGCAGGATTGTAGGACCCAAGCTGGAGAAGAGGATTTGCCTCGGGGATGATATTTAGGACAAAATGTTCAGATGTGGGGTGCCTCTGTTTGATTGCTCCCAGCATGAGTTATCTTGCCTGCTATTCCAAGAGTGGTTAAGTATTTATTTCTTCTGCTTAAATCTGGAAAAGCTTATTGTGTTCAGCAGTTAAAATGAACTTTTGGCTGGCCTTGAGTATGCAAGAGGGATCAGCTCTGGGTATGACAACGTAGGATTCAAGGAATCCAAAGCAAACTGGGCACTCTGTCTTCTCCTCCAAATCCTGACTATGCAAGGCATGTTAAGAAAAATCAGGAACTGGTCAGATGGAACAAGTAAATTGAGGTAAAAGTCTATTGGGAAAGAAATGGAATATAGAATTACGTTAAAGATGGACAATCTTCCTAGTAGATACATATCAGTACTGAAAACTATAGCTTCCTATGAGCAGGTAATGCATTATGTGCAGCCTACGACAAGACTCACGACATTACGAGCCTGTTTGATTAGTCTGTCCAGCCTGAAGTTTCTGTCACAGGTGCAACAGACGTTGAAGCACAAGTGTAAACAGCGCTTCCACAGCTCCCAGTGTTTTATTGCTGCTATCTGCATATTCTGTATACACAGGAATGAGAAAAGAGCTCCCTTGCCTTAGTCTTACAGTACTTCCCATCTCAGCAGGAATGACTGCATCTTGAGATTTTTTAGACAGTTCCTTTGCGGGAAAATTCCTGTTGAAACATGGGTAAGTAGTTCAGAATTTGGCCATCTTGTCTGCAGAAAGTGTCTACTCTGCTTTGACTGCTGGGAGAGAAGCAAATCGGAAACAATTTAAAAGAAAAAGGGAACAATAGTGAGCAGGATGAATCAAAGTCTTTAGCTGTGTGGGAACAACTGTCCACAAGTGAAAAGCATTATAAAATTGTCTAGGTACTCTTGGACTATAAAAGCACCTGGTTGCTGCCAGGTTGCTGCTATTGTTTTTTTTTTTTTTCTTTCTGAAAACAAGGTCCCCACCGCAGTACAGTGCAGCAGCACAGTCTCTGGCCCACGAGTCAGAATAAACCTTCTCAAGGCATCAGCCACACTATGGAAAAAGTGCAGACAGGTGCAGAAGAAGCTCTTCCATACGTGCTTAGCCGGTGGGCGCTCCAGGAGAGGACAGGCCGGGCAGCCGATGGCAGGAGGTGCAGTAATGCAGCAGCTCTCTGCACGTGCAAGAGCGAGCTGCTGCCGGAGCGCTGAGGGAAGCGGTCTTGCCTTTCATCTCTCTAGCTTTTGTCCACCAGATGTCATCTGAGAAGCACTCGACTGCTACTAACAGCGTGGCCCTTCCTTGTATTCTTTCCTTCTAGAAACCAGCAACAAGCTTTTACTGTGTACATGTAACATAATTAAAGATAGAGGAGACTGAAATATTCTGACTGTAAGGAAGCTTGGCCGGAGGGAGTGTAAGGATTTTCTGCTATAAAACAGACATAACTTCTCTGCCCTGCTTGTAGCTTCCCCTTAGCACCATGGCCAAAACCTCTACACCCACATCCAGACACTTGTTAGTCATTTGAGCAGCTGCTGCCCTCATACGCAGTACCAGTGTTCACCCCTGCAGGATGCCCCAAAGCATCTAACTGGCCCCAGAGGCTCCTCATCACATTGCCACGGTCACATAGGCATTTGTAGCAAAAACTGCAGTGCCGGTGCTGTTGCATGCTGCTTTTTGTACACACAACTGCAGCCTTTCCCACTGTATGATACCAGGAAAAAGAACCAACGGGCTCCTAGAATCATGATGTAATACGCCTAGCAGACTGAAAATGAGGAAGGGCTGTGGTCAGCAGCTGAAAGAGAAAAGCGAAGTGGACTTTGCCTTACTCTTTCAGTTTGCTTGTCAGTTAGTCGGCTTGCCAGCTAGTGGCCCTGAATATGCAGCAGGAGACTTTAATGAGGCCTATGAGTCTGAGAACATAAATTTTTTACTTAGGCTTTCTGGCGCTTGGGGAGCACATTTCTTACATGGAGTTTAAACATACCATTTGCATATGACAGATCCTATCTTGGAAGACATTTTTCACAGACTAAGGCCATTAAACCTCTCCCTCCAGGAGCTCCAATAGCCACCACAGACTGGGCTGCACCCAGCCCTTCTGCTATCCCTCAGCTCCTCTTCATCTGACAGGGGCAGGAAAACTCCCCATTCCTTCTCTGATCTGTCCCAGCTGCCTGGCAGCCAAGACACGCACAAGTTTGTTTCCCTGTGGTTTCAGCTTGATGTGGTCGTATCCCAGAGTCTTGTATAGCACCTGCCTAATTTGTCCCATGTGCCAGTGAGCTCTAGGCTGTCACTAGCTATGCTTTAGGTGCAAGGGACTTTGGTTGGTGGTCGGTGTGATGGCAAGCAACAGCAGCTTGGCTTTTCATGTTTCATTCTATTAGAAGGCCTCTCCAAGGAAATTAACCCACGCGATATGGCAAGAGGGGAGGAGACAGCAGTTTTAGGTAGTGCTGCTAGGAAAACGTAGATGGTGCTAGAAATAAATCTACCTTCATGTTGCCCTAGAAAACATCTGTTCATGTAAACTACCATTTATTTCGCTTTCTGTGAAGAACAAGAAAATAAACCTTTATATGGACTCAGTCTGTAATCTAAATTTCACACTGCAAGTGAAGGGGAGGTTCAAAAGGGAAATGAAAAACTGAACAAATGCACTTGACAAATCCAGGGGTCCCAAATGAATAAGAGCTTTTCGTTTTAGTGTCCTTCACTCTCTCCTGATGTATAACCATGTAAAAGACAACAGATTCTCACCCTATTTCATCCTATTCTCTTCTTTTTCCCTCTGATACTTTCCTTCCTTTTCCCATTCTCTAGAATTTCCTTGTGTAGTTTCACATCAACTCCCAATTCCTGTCCCTATTCTCTAATTCTTTCCTTCTTCCTTTCCCTCTCCTGATATAAAAGGAGGAAGAAAACATTTGCTAGCAACAGCACTGGAAACAAACAGAAAGGGAGAACAGGCATTCCAGTAAAACAGAGACATTTCTTAATGTGTCCTTAAGCCTCAGAAATTTTCTGAAAATCCTTCTAAGTGTGATGAAGGCAACAGTTCTCAAGTCCCACGCACAAAAATGTTACATTACAGAAATCTTCCATTGTAGATCTCGCAAGCAGAGGACAAAAATGTACTTAGGCAAAATCACAGACGGCTTTAAGCTTGGCCAAACTTCAACACAGCAATAAATTGGATGCTCTCCCTGGTACACATTTGTATATTCAATCAGCAACCTTAGCAGCTGCTTGTATTTGAAACTGGCACTCTGCATAGGTCACACTACCGACAGCACCAGTCACGCTGGGCCTTCAGGACCTTACTCAGCAGCTGTCTCTGCCACTTTGCTTTTATAGTGGCTTCTTAATTTATCAGCTCCTATGCTACTCATCTGTAACCAGTTATTAATGCAGTCAAATGCTATGCGTTTTCTTATGCATTGCTTCCCTTTTCTGTGGCTTCGGTGAATCGCTGGCCGGCTACTCTGGGCTGCTTGCTTTTTCCCTCCTTCTGTCACATGAAGAGCAGGACACTACCAGCTCAAGTCATAGAATCATAGAATCACAGAATGCTTAAGGTAGGAAGGGACCTCTAGAGATCATCTAGTCCAACCCCCCTGCACACGCAGGGTCACCTAGAGCACGTGGCACAGGACTGCGTCCAAGCGGGTTTGGAAGATCTCCAGAGAAGGAGACTCCACAACCTCTCTGGGCAGCCTGTTCCAGTGCTCTGTCACCCTCACTGTTAAGAAATTTTACCTTCAGTTCATGTGGAACGTTTGGTGTTTCAGTTTCTGTCCGTTTCCTCTAGTTCTGTCAGTGGCCACCACTGAAAAGAGGCCAGCGCCATCCTCCTCACTGCCTCCCTTGAGGTACTTATAGACACTGATTAGATCCCCTCTCAGCCTTCTCTTCTCCAGCCTGAACAGGCCCAGCTTCCTCAGCCTCTCCTCGTAGGGCAGATGTTCCAGGCCCCTGATCATCCTTGTAGTCCTGCGCTGGATTCTTTCCAGCAGCTCCACATCCCTCTTGTACTGTGGAGCCCAGAACTGGACACAATACTCCAGATGTGGCCTCACCAGGGCTGAGTAGAGGGGCAGGATCACCTCCCTCGACCTCCTGGAGACTCTCTTCCTAATGCACCCCAGGATCCCATTGGCCTTCTTGGCCACGAGGGCACACTGCTGCCTCATGGTCAACTTGTCGTCCACCATGACACCCAGGTCCCTCTCTGCAGAGCTGCTCTCCAGAAGGTCAGTCCCCAGCCTGTACTGGTGTCTGGGGTTATTCCTCCCCAGGTGCAGGACCTTGCACTTGGCCTTGTTGAATTGCATGAGGTTTTTCACAGCCCAGTTGTCCAGTCTGTTCAGGTCCCTCTGGATGGCAGCGCAGCCCTCTGGGGTATCAGCTACTCCTCCCAGTTTGGTATCATCAGCAAACTTGCTGAGGGAGCACTCTGTGCCTTCATCCAGGTCATTGATGAATAAATTGAACAGGACTGGACCAAGGACTGACCCCTGGGGGACCCCGCTAGCTACAGGCCTCCAACTAGACTCGGCACCGCTGATCACCACCCTCTGAGCTCTGCCATCCGGCCAGTTCCTAATCCACCTCACTGTGCACTCATCTATCCCACACTTCCGGAGCTTGCCCAGGAGGATGTTGTGAGGGACGGTGTCAAAATTCCCAGCAGCAGTCAATACCTAGATAGATAGATAGATAGATGGATAGATAGATAGATAGATAGATAGATGATATATAGATAGAAAGTCAGCAGCTGATAAATGAGAAGGCCCTGAAGACCTAATGAAGGTTTTCTAGGCAAGTGTGCTCTGCAGGAAGAGGTTCCAGAGGTCAGAGGGAAAATGACTGGCTGGCAGAAGTTGAACTATATCAGGAGAGAGTGCAGGGATATTTGTGCAGAAAAGCAAAATCATCTGCTGCAAATAAAGAGATTCACTGGGTTAGTCAGAACCATGTGGCATGACATTGCCACAACTGAAGTCTTCAAGACTTCATCTCTGCTGATTTCCACACTGACTTCAGAGGGAGCAGAATAAAGATCTGAATTTTTATAGTATCTTTTATTTTTCTCAGTTGTATTCCCTGCAGCTTGCTGTGGTAGCTATACCAGGAAAGAGATTAAGTTAGTGGAGACCAGAATAAAGAGAGTTGCATTTTAAATGTTCTATGTTCACAATTTCTGTTGGCAGTTAAGGTGAATCCTCTTGCTTAGGCAGCTGGCCATGCATGTATGTGACCTGGGACAGTAACTGCACAGACCAGCAATATGCCAGTCAGAGTCATACTTTTTTGCCTTTGTGGTCCTGGTTATGCAGCTGAAAGAGGCAAGAAACAGTGCCAGTTAAAATGGAAACCAATCTTTGCAACTTAAAAGAACAAAGTATAACTAAAAAGTTCCTTTACAGCAAAAAATAAAGCAAGAGCCACATTATCCAAGTTTAGATTCAAAAAATAAACTTGAAATGCAATTACTGGAGTAGCAATTAATGTTTTCAGGGACAACATAAACCTACTCCAGTTTCAGAGATTACTCCAGGTTTCAGTAGTATCAGGTTAAATCCTGGAGGTTTTATGGCTACTATACCAATGAAAACAAGCACTTGGCTAATAGGTTTTATTCACATTCAGTAAGTATTGCTTGATCAGCACTCATTTATCAAAGAGAAATACTTTCCAGGCCATATTAAACATTACCTCTAATTTTACACCTAGCCTCAGAAATAGTTTACTGTAAAACACAACAGTATTTATGCAAGAATATACCTGTCTGTGGCAATATTAGATTGAATTAGTGCTTAGACAAAGGATGGATTTTTGGTAGATTTTTGCAGGTATAAGATAGGATCTTGATGCAGTTTTAGAGGAAAGGATATTGGTGAGACCCTCAACACATACTCATGTTTCCGTTGATCATTCATGGCTTCACTGAGGTGGGGCACAGATACACAGGCACAAGCTAAATAACGCTGGGATAAGTTCTCCTGGTTTCTGTACTGACTTAACTTTTACTCCAGTTGGAGTCAGTAGAAATGTTACTGTCTGAACAAGCTGACACACACGTAATTTCTCTAAAACTTAATGCCTTTTGCTTAGGTTTTGGACAGGTTTTTCAAGCTCGTCACACTGCCTCCAGACTTAAAGACTTTTTGTGGTCAAGCCTCAATTGCAAACACTACTGAAGCCACCCTCACAAGCAAAGAGAGAGGAGAGAGAGCTCAGGAGTCTGAGCTGTCCTGATTTTTCACTTTCCTGGATTTTAAAGCAAGACATAGAGCCAGGAAAGCTCCATTGAGAAACCTTGCAAGCAGAAACAGATGGGACTGTAAGATCAGGTCAGTCTTCCCAGTTACCTAAGCAGAGACTCATTTGGTAGCCTGCATAGCATTCCCACAAAACTGTGCCTGTAGCAATACATTTTGACCCTCCAAGACACTGGTCTTGTGGTTCCCAGTGTAGCTCCATAAAACAGAAGCTCTGATGGGAACTTGAAAAGTTTTGTGTATACATGATTTGCAGAGCTGGTTGAAACCACTAATTATTTATTTGCCAAAAAGGAGAATAAAGTGATCCTTTTTTTAATTAATTTATTTTACTTAGATTGTTACTACTGAATAACCACCTACCTTAGGAGAACCAGCAGGGTCGGTATTGATTTCTGTATATGTAGAAAAGATTCGGAGCGAGGCAGAAGTGAAAATAAATCCACAAAGCATAAGCCATACTCTTACACTGAAAAAACTTCAATGTCAAGCGAGAGTTGTGCTAGCAGGGGTTGAAAGGGCTGTAATCACAAAGTATTGCAGGTTCAAACTGCGACCAGTAATTAGATTTTTGTGTTTGTTTGTTATATTCTGTTTTTCTTTCTTTCTTGGGATATCAGAGATGTATGCTTTTTGAAGTAGAAAATGAAAGCAGGCTAGCAGGCCATTTTTTATTAGTCCCTGCATGCGGGCAGAACAGCAAAGTATCAAGCCATTACTTTCAGTGGAAATGAATGGCGCATCTAGATGTATGGAGCCGTCACTTACATATAGGTACGTGTTTTGGACATGCATGGCGCGGTGCTGGATACACGAGGCTCCCGAGGCAGCTGGAGCAGGCCGCTCGCTCAGGGACACGCCGGTGCTGCCGCCTTGGAGGGCCCAGGCCCACTGCCCTTCCCTGCAACAGGAACAGGCGCTTCTGCGTGCGCCCTCGGAGAGGACAGGCTGGCAGCGCTGCCTCACCAGGAACGTGGCCAGGGTGGCAGTGCTGGCCATTTCGTATCAACACTGGGTTAACCACGCACTCTGCAGCGTGCGTGATCAGTCTGCATTTGTATTACTGCTAACCACACCTATCAAATGCTGCAGACATACCTATGTTCTGCATAGTATCTCATCTGTGCTAGCTAACACGCACCACAGGCCTGTAGACCACAGCAGAAACAATTTTGGCTGAAAACAGCATTGTGGGGCAGAACAGAGATAAATGAGGTATTTTTATGTTCCCCTCACAAACAAGTTTTTGTACCACACTGAGGCCTGTTTTCTGCCCATTGATAAGGAAGCGTAGGAAGCCATAACATGAGTTTTTGCCATGGGAAGTGAGTAATGCTGTTGATTACACCTGTGAGAGGAAGTAGTCTGCCATACACGCTTATGGAAAATGAGAGAGGTGGGAAAGATGGGAGGCTTGGCCATATGCTACAGAGCTTCCTGCCAGGTAGGGAGAAACATATGTGGAGCAATATACTGTATAGTTTCAGAATAACGCAAGCAAGTAGAACTGCTGGTAGCTGAACTTTAAGGATAATGCATCAGCAGACAGCACAGGATAAACAGACATTTTTAGCCATGTATGGCTACCGACTAAATGCTAAAGGTCAGCTGCACATTACAAATGCTTTAAGTGCCAGAGAGAACAGCATGCTCAAAAAGGCAGCTGCCAAACTGGGGGTGATCCCGCAGGCCGCTCTGTAGCACCAACACTAACAACACCCACAGCTTTCTGCTTTCTTCGTGTGTTTCCCATGGGTTGTGATCACAGGCAGCCCTCGCTTCGGGCGTACACACACTTCCAAACTCCATCTAGATCAGTAATCCCAGAGATAAGGGAGCATAAAAGATCACAGAAAAGCTTCCTTACCCTGACCCTCTCCTCCTGCCCTGCCGACGGAGTGGTCACCTCAGTACCCACAGGAGAGGCCGTCCGCAGCGGGCTTTGCACTGGCCAAAGGACACAGGCCCATAAAGCACTGACTGAGCGTGTCCTGTAAATAAGTAAGAGGTGATTATTGCTCAGAAAAAACAGAATCCTTTACAGATATTTGGCTGAGTGTATGCACGGAGTGAGCATACAACAGTCCACATGGTAACATATGCTACATTGGCACATGATAGGGCTGAAAAACATCTCCCCAGCTCAGTGCTCTCCTTGGAAACTGTTGTGCTGTGCAACCACACCATTGAACCAACTGCTATATGCGCTGACAACACTTCTCAGGCGATTTCTCCATATACAAGCTAAGCTCATCTTTATTTATTTTTTTGTTGTTGTTGTTTGTTTGTTTGTTCGGAACATTCCTGTAGGACTGATATGTTCCCTCTTCCCCATCATTTCCTTTATATCTGTTAAGAATTATTCCCATTAATTGTGTTTTCTTTTAGGAGGAGCAAGTCTGGATCATGAACATTTCTGCAAGCCAGAGTCATATGTCCATTTATTAGAGGATGCCACCCTGCTCAGAACCTGCTGTTTCTTGGTCGTGTCCTACAGTGCTGAGGATAATCAATATTTATGATGGGTACTAGGGATCATCGCTATGCGTAAAATGAATTCTTGTCTTTTTCTGCCAGTTCCTCTATGAACTCTTTCCCTGTTTGTTTGTGGTTGTTACTCTGTGGCAGGGATGCATCAAGCGCTCAGACGAGTGTATCGTTTCCTAGGAGTGAGGATGACTCAAGTGGCAAATAAGCTTGTGATTAGGCACACTGACTCTCTGACAACACTGCTGTAAGGTAGTTAGAAAAGTTTGACCACTTGGAGAACTCTTTACTGCAAAGAGATGCATGATTTTTTTCCATCATCTTTGCATGACCCAAATGATTCAAAAGGCACAGAGTAGGGCAGAAAGTCACATTATTTTATCCTTATGGCTGATTTTGTGCTGGAAGCACATAACTATTTAAATGTCTGCACATATGCACGAGCATTTCAGTACCCCCCTGATACAAAAATAGGTTCTCCTAACACTTCGCACTTACGCCTGCAGCATTAGATCTTGCTATGCATTAAGGTCACTTGCTAAAGTCAGTTAAAAGGGCAAGGAAGGACACTCTCTATGCACAGATGCCCCCGAGGCAGAGGGCTGACATCACGTCTCAACATTCTCCAGCTGCTGGCTCTGGAGCCTAAATCTAAGACATTCACAAACTCCCAGCTAGATGAGTTTCTTAGGGATCTGACTTGAGTAGCCCTCATGGGCAGCATGCTTTATCTGCAGCTCTGCAATCTGGGGTTCTCCTTTCCATCCTGACCTCTGTCTCTTTTGGTGGTCAACAAATGTGATGTGAGTGTCTAACTAACTGCCTGGTTATTCCTCACATCTGATCATGTTGCTCCTATCACATTTGCACTGATATAAATTCCTGGAGAGTCATGGGGCAGGCACAGTGCTACGTCCACAGCTATGAAGCCAAAAAGGAAATTTAAGTCCCCTCTCACAAATGAGTCACAGGAATAGCCAAGTGAGAGGTGACCATCAAAATGTACTTTAACCTTTTCATTTCATACAGTTTTCACACAGCTTTCCTTTTACCAGAGAAGGATTTACTTGGGTGAAAGAGGCAGAACATGCTGCCAATGGTCTACCACTGCTGTGGGGCCACCTGCAGAAAGAGGAGCTGCTTAACAAGTGTGGAGACACCCCCTCACACTGGGGCTGTCCTGCCTGCTGTATTGTGCCACGTGCAGGCTCTTTGAAGACTAAATCCCAGCCCAAGAGCCAAATCTCACAGCCATGAACAGCACTGGCAACCTGACATGGTTGAATAGTTCCCTCAAGAAATGAGTATTTACCAGCTCAGACTAGACTGAGGAATGCATTACACAATCTGCATCCAAAGACTAATTTCTATCTCCAGGGCATATTCTTGTGGGATCCGATTAAATGCATCTGTATGTTCTGTTTTTTAACAGTCTTGAAGTAAGCTTAGCTATCATTCCTTATCTATCAGCTCTCTCTTATCTCATTTCATTGTACAATATCCAGGTACTTTCCTTATAATGCCAGAGTAAATGCCAGTGAGGCACAGTCTGCACTTCCTTTCTTCTTATGCATCTAGTCTGCCACTGAACTTGCAAGCCCACTTTTACTTGCAAGTCTTTTTTTTTTTTTTTAATATATCTACATTTTTGTAAATCCGGAATGTGAATTAGAAGTTCATATATGGAATTTGTCTTCCATCAGACTGAGTTTTACTTTCCCCAGGAAGCAAAGATTGAATCCTCTCTAGAGAGATTGCATAGGAGCAGTGGAAGAAAAATAAAGCCATCTGCTTAGGTCATGATGGGCAGTTAGGGGAAAGAGCAGCAGTACTGATGCTTGCAGGTGTCTCCATTGTAAATC
This sequence comes from Tinamus guttatus, assembly GCF_059628265.1. Classification (NCBI taxonomy): domain Eukaryota; kingdom Metazoa; phylum Chordata; class Aves; order Tinamiformes; family Tinamidae; genus Tinamus; species Tinamus guttatus. The sequence continues at coordinate 39,200 of NW_028288556.1, read as the reverse complement.
TGGAGCCAAACTACATGAGAACTATTATTAATTTGAAACACAAACATCAAGCTCTTCCAAATGCTTTTCTTTCTTTTAACAAACATTATGAAAGCTTTGGACGTAGTGCAATTGTTAGTGAGTCAGACCATATTTCTCAATAAACATTTCTTCTGAATTAACCTTCAACTGACCAGAAGTGAGTTGCATGAAAGGCGGTGTCTCCAAATAAACATGACATAAAACTGTACAGAGTGGCCAGACACAACACCTGTTTTGTCCCCTTACAGCACCGGGCGGCTGGGCCTTCACCCTTGCACAGCGGAAGCTTCCTGCAGGAAGCACCTGAGACAGCTGCTCCTATCAGGACTCACAAAAAAACACTGAACCTACCAGTTTTCTGTCAGCATGTTTTATTCCAATTGTCTGCACCTATGTCCCCCACCAATGTGGATTTATGGCACAGGGTGCCATGACGGTAGTAGAAAACCCACAGAGCCTCCGGCATGCCATGCCAAGAATGTGTGAGGATACTGCCAGATTCTTTTTTTCTTTCTTAAAATAAAATATAGATTCTTATCAGGTTTGGGAACATAATTTTTAAATGGCTTTGAGGATATTATCATGCCCAAAGCTCCGAAAAGATTCTGTTAATCTGAGGTAGAATCATACCAGTTGTTACTGCCCACCCCTGCACCCTGGAGGGTTCAACGAACTCAGACTCTTCTGTTCCAAAACCCAGTGTTCCCCATTTGTACTAAAATAAAATATTACTAAATGTGCTAAAATACTAAAATATTCTTCTGAGTAGTAGTAGCAATACTGGTATATTTCTCTGCTCTTACACCTACACTGGAGAGAGAAGGAGAAAGAAAGAGAGAAGGAGAAAAAGAGAGAGTGAGATTTTATCCTGATTATTATACTAGTAATAGCAATACTGATATATTTGCCAGCACTAACACCCACACTAATAGTGGATATAGTTGGAAAGTTGGTCTAAAGCAGCTGGTCTAAACAATTTTCATTTGAAATGTCTGAGCAGAAGCTAGCTGTCTAAAAGCCAGGGATGGATCATTTACAGTATTACAGATTTTGTGGATTATTTGCAGAACTGCCCGAGAACACTGTGCACTCCCAAAATATTAATGACATAACCATATTCCTGCTACTCGAAATAAACCAGACAGTAGACACGTTGGGTGCATGCGGAATTAGGGAGCTTAACTGCTGTTGCCTTTGTAATTGCCTAGATTATTAACTGACTACAGCATAACAGTATTTATTCTTCGAATAAAATACAAGCCAAAATAAAGATCAATATAAAAGATTAACGCTGCATGAAAGGCTTAGCTGTCTTTCAGAAAATAAAGGAACTTACCTCATATTCGTATATAAATTGATCAATTGATTTAATGTTAATTGGACACCTGGCTTGCATTCTGACTTTATGAAAATGTTATATATACTGCAGAAGTGAACAGGTCCCTAAATCACCCTGAAATCAGCAAGAGCCTGGCTCCTAAATGCTTTTTTAAAATCTGTCTGTATAAAAGCAAGTATAATTAGATTAATATTAATGAAAATCAGGAAGGAAAAATTAGTTCTGCTGTTCAAGGCGGCTGCTTAATTAGTTTTCACAGAACTATAACCTTCTTAACTTAAGCCAATATATTAAATGTTTTCCAGCAACTTTTGTTGAGGAAAAATATTAACATACTTATTACTCTCATCTGGTATGTATATACTTCTTATATGATGCTATGTTATCTGCTCTAAAATGTACGGAACGTGTTTAAACAGCCTCTCAAATTATCTAAATAAATGCACTGACCTCTGTCTGCTGTATTGCTTTTATTTGTTTGTATACTGATTCGGCTTAAAAATACACTAAAATAAATCTAAAAATGCATTAAAACATGAAATACATTAAACTAGTCAATGACAGAAGTTATTGTACCAGTGGGACAATAATATTAGAGTCACATGAGGTATGAAGACAAGTGGCAAATCTTTTAGAGGCCATAAGTGTGCTTCTAAAAGACTATCATAGAAGAAGATTTAAAAAAGGAAAATGCTGTTAATAAAGTCCATGGAGAAACGACCAGCAGTACAGGAGCATCTGCTGTTGACCAGAAGCTCACAAAGGGAAAATATCAGAAATTCTCCCTGGCAGAGGCTCAGGGCTAAGGCGTCAGCCTTGGGGCCGTGATGGCCTGCAGGCACCAATCGCCCACCGATGCAGGGCCCAAAATTGTTGTCAAAGCAGGTGAATGCACTGCAAACATGCTAAGCACACAAACTTGAGAGGCATCTCCTTAAAGGCCTATGTATCTAACAGATATTCATACAAAATGACTATATTGCTGTCCTCTGTGTTGTATAGCTTGTGTTATGAAAGATGTCTACTCTTGTAGACACAACAACACAAGTTGTATAGCTTGTGTTATGAAAGATGAAAGTTTACCTCATTGATGTCTTTAACAGAAAAAGATATAGCTTTTATTTTACCATCTGGAGCCCTGTAAGTTACGCTCTTCCAGAAAGCATTTTTCTCCATATGCTTAAGCTTGCCAATGGCCTCAGCCTACTTCCAACACTACTCTTTGTGGGCACAAAATAACAAAAAAATTAAAATGTATAGTTTTTACAGGAATGCTTAAACCTGGGCCCTACTCAAGCCATCCTTAATTGTTCAACAACTTTAGCTTCTTTGCTCAGATCTTTTGGGCTGGGCAAATGACGAGAAAGATTTATGTCAGATGTTTCAATCCCAGGTTCTTCTTTTTGCTTTATCTTTAAGCAAGAAATAAAAGTCCTTTACAAAAGGGTCAATTCGTCTGCAAAAATGACAGTTTTCCCAAGGGAAACTAGAGCTCTGACATAAAGAGATCAGCCCTTCCTAAAAGAAACCCTTTGCACTTTGAAGAACTTATTTCAGCAGTGTTTCTGTGGGAAAAAAAAATGTGAAAAAATATGTCTTTCTTTGATTCCTTTCCAAATAGCCCAGAATTTTTCACTCTTGCTTGCTTTGAGGTTGTAAATAACTTGCCAACAAATGATTGCTGCACTGCATGGGAATGAAAGACCTGCTGCATTTCAAATGACTGGAATGGAAGCAAGAACCAGCCTTGTTTCTCTTGTTCTTACACAGCTTTCAGCATTTCCAAAGGAACTGTGAAAGCCTGAAGTTGTAACAACTTCTATTTTTTTTTTCAAATAGCTGGAAAAAAAAAGAAGGAAAGAGAGTAGGTTTCCTGCTTTGTTTCCTGGAAGAACAAGAAAAGAAGTTCAATCAAAAGAAGTTCAGAAATTGCATTTCTGAAAAGAAATGGCAAGACAATGTGGATTTCTATTTCAAGGGGAACTTGTGCACACAGCATAGAATGTTTTCTTATGAAAAATAAAAATTATTTAGGGCAAATAAAAGAGGACAGTCATTTAATACGAGTTATTTTCATTTACTCAGAGCTTAGCATAGTTTGCGGCAGCTGTATGGTGATTTACTTCAGCTCAATTTTGCAATTGACCTGGGAAGCTGTAAATAAGTCCTGCGTGAAGCCCACCTAAGGATTCCTTGCTGCCGCCTGAGTTTTAACAGTACTGATTTCCTTCTGGTTTACAACTAGTTCAATGTTAGCTGCGGAATGGATAACAGTGGCCACAAAACAGACTGAAATTTATATAGACAGACACAGTATTAACAGTATCACTATTACAGTGTCAGGATCAAAAAATAAAAAAATAAAAAAAAAGGAAAAAAGGAAGAAAAAGGAAAAAGCAAAGGCTATTCATTTGCTGCCTCAAATGTTGCAGAGAGTCAAGATATGTCAGGAGGGCCTGATCCAACACCCTCTGGATTCAGTGATGGTCATGGCAAGGCTGCCCTGCAAGCAAAAATGGTCCTTAAGCACAAGAAATAGCTGGAAAGTGTTTGAGAAACATTATTTTGACAAAGAGTAATAATCCCTCCCTTTTCAAAGTAAGTGTCCCCTTATACTGCTGTGATTTCAATGCTGTGATCTTACTGCTGTGATCTTCAGTAAAGATGCCCGTGATTTCGCTCGTGTGGTTTGTGTAGATAAATTCATGTGGCTGTTCCATTGTCCGTATTGAAATGATATGCTTGAGCTTTAGCTGTGCTCATGCAAAGACTAAACCTGAGCAAAGCTGGGATTTGTAATGCAACTGAGAAATGAAAGATACCTGCAAATGCAAATGCATATTGTTATGGTAATTTCTTTTCTGATTTTGCACTTTACTGTTTGTCTGCTAGGATTTCACTTTCTTCTTCACAAATAGTCAGCAAATATCTCATTTCTTAGGATAAGAGAAGACAACATAAAAATAATTAAGTTCTTCAGATACCTGGACGTAAATGCAAAACAACATACAGTTCTGTCCTTCTGTTCCTAAAGGAAATATATTTTTATAATGAATCTGAAAATACCTGCCAAGTAATTTGCAAATGCTAAGACAGTAACTACATCAAGACTTTAGTTTTGCAGTATTTCTAAAGATAAAATGCTGAGATCTCTTTAGAAAGACATTTTCGTGGTGTGCTTTTCAGATTGTGTTCAAGTTGTGTTGAGCCTAACATGCTACAGACACTCTCACCTGCTTGGGCCACCCGTGCAGCTCCAGACTGTGCAGAAATGGCTGGTGATAAAGAGTGACCAACTCATGACTTAGCAAAGATGCACCAGATGTGTTTCCTCTGCACGTTTAATCATCTTTCCATTGCTAAGTACAGGGATATAAGTATAAACTTGGGGTAAAAAAGGCAGAGGGAATAAAGAAGCTATCGGACTGGGAATTTTGCAGCACTAAGGCACTAAATCCTTGCTGCCTGTTCACTCCTCCCCAGGGATTTTGCCATGTGTCTGGTAGAGCTCTGGCAGTGCATGGTTTACTTCTGAGCACGCCATGGGCCATCCCTGAGGGAACAAGCTGGTAGGTCCCGTGCTGTGCTCTGATCTGCGCACTCTCTGAAGAGCATCTAGCTCCATAAGGAGAACTTAAGGGTCTGCTCATCATGGCTTTTATCAGCCACTAGATGAATTTTGCTCGTATAACAAAAAAAAAAAGGGAATTAAAAACGGATTTTTAAACAAAAGAAACATCATCAGTAAATAGGGAAGCCATAAAGACTGTGCACAAAGAAAATACCCCATGAAAAAAGCATACATTTATCTTTAAATATGTCTTCCTACATTGAGGGGAGAATGTAAAGAGGATGGGGCGAAACTCTTCTCGATGGTGGCCAGTGACAGGATAAGGGTAATGGATGTAAATTAGAACACAGAAAGCTCCATCTCTGTGTGAGGAAGAACTTCTTTCCTGTGAGGGTGCCAGAGGCCTGGAACAGGCTGCCCAGAGAGGCTGTGGAGTCTCCTTCTCTGGAGATCTTCCAAATCTGCCTGGATGCCACTCTGTGCCACGTGCTCTAGGTGACCCTGCTGGAGCAGGGCGGTTGGACTAGATGATCTCTAGAGGTCCCTTCCAGCCTCAGGCATTCTGGGATTTCCATCTAAAAAAGGACTTCTAAAAGAGTGCAGAGAATGCTAACTGTGGCTTGGGCCATATCAGAATGTTGATGGTCTTGTCTTGCAAAAAAACGAAACAATTTAGCAAACTCCCAGAAAGGGTCTGCAGTAACTCCCTGTTTTGCAGAGTCTGCCCCCCCACCCCGCGTGCTCTGGTGCTTCTCTTCCCCCAGCTTGAGTGCCAGCGCTGCTCCATAGACACTGGTGGACATTGTTTGGGCCTCGTGTTCCAAATCTCACAGTCCTCCCAGAGATGGGGTGCCAAGGTCAAGAAGCAGATAACTGTAGGGAGACGAAACACCTGGAGTTGACATCATGGTCTTCCGAGAGCCAAGGCCAAGGAGTTATGGCAACAATGTCAAGACAAAAGGCAATTCAAAACAGTCTCTGACAACGCAGGGTCACCTAGAGCACGGGGCACAGGACTGCATTCAAGCGGGTTTTGAAGGTCTCCAGAGAAGGAGACTCCACAACCTCTTTTGGCAACCTGTTCCAGTGCTCTGTCACCCTTGCTGTTAAGAAATTTTTCCTTAAGTTCCTGTGGAACTTTTGATGCATCCGTTTCTGGCCATTTCCTCTAGTTCTATCAGTGGCCACCACTGAAAAGAGGCCAGCACCATCCTCCTTGAGGTACTTCTAGACACTGATCAGGTCCCCTCTCAGCCTTCTCTCCTCCAGGCTGAACAGGCCCAGCTCCCTCAGCCTCTCCTCACAGGGCAGATGTTCCAGGCCCCTGATCATCCTCGTGGCCCTGCGCTGGACTCTCTCCAGCAGCTCCACATCCCTCTTGTACTGTGGAGCCCAGAACTGGACACAATACTCCAGATGCGGCCTCTTATTTTATTTAACCAAGCAGCCAGGAAAAGCCAGCATGGAGTGAATGTGTGTATGCATATATGTATTATACATGTTATCAATACCAGTTCTGTTTTCTTGGGGAGCCAGTTTTGTATTGATCTTTTCCAGCATTTGGTATTTATGCGACATTACTATTATTGTGCGGTATTACTTCTGTTGTATGGTATTATTATTAATGTGGTATTACTATTTTAATGAGGTTTTATTATTATGTGTGGTTATTATTATATACTATCATTATTATTATTGGATGATATTATTCCAACAACTGGTATTAAGTAAACCAGAGGCATTTATGGTTTAATATTGGCACACACATGGCTAAGCCTTCCCAGAACTCGGCTCCAGAGTAAGCTGCCTGCTTCTGCATTGCCTGCAGACCTACTGCTCTTGAGGCTTCTCCTCAGAAGCCAAGAGGAGCCCACTGTTCAGTTTGACTGAAGATGCTGCTGACCTGTCCCCAGTTTGGTTTACCTTCCCTATGCATTCCTGATTGACATGTATTTGAGGCAGAGCAGAATGAAGTCCTCAGCCTGCTAGGTGGGAAAACCAAGTACCTATGAAAAGGGGCTTGGCTGCGAAGGAGCTTCGCGCAAGTGCAAACATGCATTTATTGGAAGGAATGTGCATCAGCAAGCACCATTGCCCAATGCACCTTGCTTTGATGGTATCACATCGTTTGCAAAGCTTATCTGGGAGTGAAGCAAGCCATTGACATAAGCGTTGCCCGGGCAGAAAATGAACTTTGATCCAATTGCAGGGAACATGAGCAGGGTGCTGGCTAGCTCACATCAGCTCTAAGTAAGATAAATGATGCAGCTTTTATTTTTCCTGTTGGACCTGACACAGCTCAAACTCACACTCAGAGGGAGGAATTTGTGGGGTTTGTTTTGTTTTAAGATAGAAAGAACTGCAAACATATACAAAAATCAAGAAGAAACTAGAGACCCCAGAAATGCAAGCCACAGTGACTGAGCAATCTAGGTCATGCCTCTGCTGGATTTGCAACTTCAGCAGGTGTGATTGTGGGAAACAAAGGCAGCCATGTAAATAAAACAGGCCTGTACGAGCATTTTTTTTTAAGCAGTCAAATGTTACTGTTCAGTATGAATTTGAGTCAAATTTGCACTATCCTACTGCATCAGCTTCCATTTGGCTTGGTTTGCTGCTTGACTCTTCAGCTATTCTCCCCTGAAAATGGAAAGTGAATGCAATTCTAGAACGCAACACGTGACTGGATGACCCATTACAACTTGTTATATTTTAGTTTAGCTTTAATGCAAGCATTTGTTTGTTTTTACTCATTCCTGAGAGATTTAAGAATCATTCTAAGAAAAGTTGAAACCCACCCAAGACAGCTTCAGGGTTGGGGTAATGGCCTGCTGAGCACTTTGACAGGTTAGAGAGGAATGTTAGCTCCTTGCATGCCTGGTTCTTATTGTGTATGTGTCATCTTTCAGGGGTTTTGCTATGTACTGATAAAGAAACCAAGGTCTTTGTTTTCCCCACTCACGACCTTTGCATAGACTCTTCTCTGCTTTTTATGACAGGTTGTTCACAAAACAAGAGATGTATCTTAGGTCTTCAAAGTGGGACTAATATAGCAGATTCACCAGCATATAAATCTTTCTTGTTCCTCAGTGGATACCCAGGAAATAATCTGGACACTGTAAAGAGACCCAACATTACTTCTTTCCTGCGAGGGTGACAGAGCCCTGGAACAGGCTGCCCAGAGAGGTTGTGGAGTCTCCCTCTCTGGAGATCTTCAAAACCCGCCTGGATGCCACCCTGTGCCCTGTGCTCTGAATGTCCCTGCTGCAGCGGAGGGGTTGGACTAGACGATCTCTAGAGGTCCCTGCCAACCTTAAGCATTCTGTGATTCTGTGATTCTGTGTGATTACCACTATGTGAGTTACCTGGCAAGTCCTCCACCTTCAACAATCCAAATTATTGCAATTTGCCTCTCTAAACTGACGGAAAAAAAAGGCTCCTTGTGACTGTCCTTCACTTTGGCATCAGTCTTTTTTTTTTGCTTCATTTAACCTCAGCTTTGTGCAAATGGAAACCGTGGTAATTTTTAAGGCTTGTTCTGAGACTGGCCCGTTAGACTCTGGAGAAAATATCACAACAGCTTTTCCACAGAGTGCAAAATGAGGTTCCCTGAATCTTGTCCTGATAGACCTAACCCTCCAGGCATGGCTGAGCTTTACGCCATATGTATCTGCTCTGAACAGAGTTCAGAGTTATTTATGTTAAGTTATTATAACAGTTTATTTATGTTAAGGCTATTTATGTTATTATAACAGTTATTTATGTTAAGGCTAGAAGTGCAATCAAAAATTGCAATCCTTCCAAATGACACATGCCAAACAGTCAAAAATGTATTGCGTTTCTTGCTGGCATAAAACCAAGTCCACAGCACTTCTCTCAGAGAGTCCTCAACCATGATTTGGGGTGAGCACATACAGTGCGAGAGAAGTTACGGCAGAATCTGGCATCAAATCTGGCATGGTTTGGAGTCTTAATTATAAGAAGCCCACAGAATTCTGCAGACCCAGATGTGTAACACTTGCATTATGAATAGTGGTATCAAAAGTATAAGTAATTAATGTTTTTAAAATGTTAAAATGACAAACATAGCAATGATAAACAGAGCAAAGAGGTGCCTTCAAGTGTCAGAAGGTAACAGAATGGCAAACATATGCAGTGAAACATCTACAATGCTTGAAAACACCATATGACGCTTTGCCAAGAACACTGGCTGTGCCGCTTAACTGTGCTGTGCATTAGTCGTGAGCAAGCCACTCTGGTGGGAGAGAGCTGGCCTCAATGAACCTCCCTTCAGACAGGCTTGCCATTGCAGGAGCCCTCTCTCACTGCAAGCCTCCATCTCATGTAACACACCAGAGACCCTTAGACTTGCTAGGGTTTTTTTTCCTCCAATATAAATGATGAAAATAAGGTTCGCAAGCCCAGTTATAAAAATGTGATTTTTCTAGCATATTACAACCCCACCAGCTGCTTCTGTGATACCTTTCAATAAGAAGAGATGTGACCTAGAGTTGGTGGTAGTCCTGCTCCAAGTGGGAAGCTGGCCCCAGAGGTTCCTTTTGTCCCTCTTTCTACTCCACTAACCAGAGCACTTCCAGGAACCCATCTGGGAAGTTCTGTAAGAGCCTTCTGCGGCTGTGGTTTGGTTTATGCTGCTCTCTATCCTCTTTGTGTATTTGTGCATTGTGTATTGCTGTTGTAAAGGAGCTCCAGACCTGACAGGTTGTAGCCCAGGGATTATTTCCTGGTGTTACCGACATACTCATGTAGCTTAAGGAACGCGTAGGTACCACTGATCAAAAGAGACCCTGATGGAATCTCAGTGAAAACGTTAACAACAAGCACGAACCATTGCTGGTGTAGAAAAGGAGATATGGTGTATCTCCCTAACAAACATCTAGAAGAGGAAAGCACTGAGAAGAGCACCAAAATGCACTGCCTTGCTTGTGTCTGAATGTAAATAGTCACAGAATCCCAGAATGTTTGAGGTTAGAAGGGACCTCTAGAGATCATCCAGTCCAATCCACAAATTACTTTGACTTTCTGCTATATCCTGCCTAAAGTTCTCTTCACAGCTTCAGTCAGACAGGTTTAAATTCCTAATTCATTACACCTAATTTAGAGTCTGAAGTGAGACAATAAGGAATTGTGGTTGCCTCTCTTGGCAAAGCTCAAAGGAGATGGCTCATCAGAGGTGAGGTGCATTCTGTGAACACCTCAACACAGCACTCAGCACAGGTCAGAAAAGCAGAGGAAAATCTAGGTCAATCATAAAAGAGTAAATGATAAAACAGAGACCAGCATTACACCAGCATATATGCGTCTATGAGGCATCCACATCTTGAAAGTTCAGAAGGTTGGAAGTCATAGGGAAGAATGATAAGAGTTTTGAAGCTAGAGAACAACATCCCTATGGTGAAGATTAAAATAATTTTGGATGCTATAGTCAGGAATGGTGTAGGGTCTGTAAAATCTTGGATGGCCCAAGGAAGGTGAACATAGCCTGATTATACACAGCCACTTCTGTTACAGAAACTTGGGGACATGGACATAAACAACTGAAGGCAGGTTCCTAGCAAGTAGAAGGAGGTGACTTTACAGAAAACGCACTATTAACCTTCAGCACTCCTTGTCCCAACACATTGTGAATGACGAAAGATGTATAGGTTCAAAAAAGAGCTCAAGCACTTCACAGAAAAGAAATCTAGGTTTATTAAACCTGAAACACCATACAAAGAAGGAAGAACTCTTTGGAAAGCAGCCACCAAGTTTTCTTGCTCTTGGACTGCCCTTTCATCCAGACTACACCTGACTAACTACTTTAGACCTACTAAACTCTGATTAAAGGTTGTCTGGTGATTTTTTTAAAGTTCTGTTTAAACCAGCTTTCATACTTTCAAATAACTTGTGAACTTTGGGAAACACCCAGGAACACTCATGACAGTATTCACAGCACAAGAAATAAAAAATACAGGACAAATATTCAGAAGCTGCGTAATAGCACATATGAATAGGAAGAGTGGATTTATTTGTGAACCATTTAATGAACCAGCAAAATTAAAAGCCAATCTGCATACCCAACTGTAGTTTTTAGACCCGAGCTTCTGATTTTTATCATGCCATTAGCATTGTGCAAGGCCTTTAGAAAGCTGTTTGGTGAACATATTCAGAATCAGAGATTCCCAGAATGGCTGAGGTTGGCAGGGACCTCTAGACACCATCTAGTCCAACCCCCCTGCTCCAGCAGGGACACCCAGAGCAGGGGGCACAGGGTGGCATCCGGGCGGGTTTGGAAGATCTCCAGAGAAGGAGACTCCACAACCTCTCTGGGCAGCCTGTTCCAGGGCTCTGTCACCCTCACAGGAAAGAAGTTCTTCCTCACATGGAGATAGAACTTCCTGTGTTTTAATTTATACTCATTAACCCTTGTCCTGTCTCTGGCCGCCACCGAGAAGAGTTTGGCCCCATCCTCCCTACATTCACCCCTCAGGTGCTTGAACATGTTGATCAAATCTCCTCTCAATCTTCTCTTCTCCAGACTAAACAGGCCCAGCTCGCTTAGTCTTTCCTCATACAATAGATGCTCCAGGCCCTTAATCTTGTTTGTCACTCTACGTTGGACCCTCTCTACAAGCTCCACATCCCTCTTATCCTGGGGAGCCCAGAACTGCACCCCATCCTCCAGGTGCGGCCTCACCAGAGCTGAGCAGAGGGGCAGGATCCCTTCCCTTGACCTGCTGGCAACGCTCCTCCTGATGCAGCCAGGATCCCATGGGCCTTCTTGGTCATGAGGGCACACTGCTGCCTCATGGTTAACCTGCCGTCAACCAAGACTCCCACATCCAACTCACTGGCCCTCTAGCTCAAACTACACACATGGCCTAATTGATTACCTTTTGAGCTGTCAGTCAGGTGGACAGCAAAAGTAAAGATGCCTGCAGGATAGAAAACCTGCCCATGACAGTCTTTATGGCTTAAAAAAAAATAGGATGGAGCCCAACAAAGATAACAAGGTAGACTATGAAACTTCCGTGTTCACTCCTCTCTGATCCTGTCTAGCAGACTTCTGCTTGGGTTACATGTGGAGTCCAGCTCATCTCCTCACAATTGCTAAGGGTTTTTCATTCATATTCCAGTGATCTAGAATGGAATAGAAAATGTCTGTGCAGCTGAATCATGGTATAAAATCTCCAGTATCCAAGGAAACAGAGAACATGGACAACTCATCTTGCAAAATGCTAAGCCAAATTATCCGTATTATCTTATTTGTTCAAAGGACATACTCAAAAAAGCCAGTTTATGGATAGAAAAGAGGCATCAATAACTGAAATTGAATGCACACTGAAAGGTGTAGATCCACCCCTTCTCTTAACAAGGTTTTCATCCGCAGGTGTAATTTTGGCCTATTAAAATCACAAAGATGAATCACAGACCAAAGATGAATCACAGAACAATAGTTTGTCCCCAGGTGCCTCGATCCTCTCTCAGAATGAGATGTTGATTGCAAATGGTTTGAAACTGGACATATTTTAGTGCTAGTTGTTAGTTCAAGTCTGCCAGTAAAAAGAAGGAAATTGTACATAGGTAGTTAGGCAAAAAAAAAAGAGAAGTGCTGGAGTGAAAATACTAAAATAGCAGCCAATAATCTCAAAAGGACCACAAAAGGACAAGATTCCCTTTGGTTTCACTACAAAAACAAAAATGTGCGTGATTTACCTGCTGCTTGCTCAAAAATCCTGAAAAAAAAATTATCTGGACATTTCCATACCAGCAAAGCGCTCATATGTTATGAATAAAAATGAGAAGAAACTTTCAGGGAAATGGTATGGATAGCTGGTTCTTTTGATCTGTTTTGTGCAGCCGAGCAAAGCCTGTGTTATGTGTTTTTTTCTGTTACTTGTTCCTCATGTATAAAGCCAGTATCATCACCCAGAGCTTCTATTTCAATAAATATCCAAGCACAGACAAACCTTTAGGCATAGTGGCAAAGGGCCAAAATGGGGCCCAGAATCTTCCTGATAGTCTCGATTGCTTATTTTTAGAATAAGAAAATTAAGGAAACAAGAACAAATGTAAAATTTATATGCTAATCAGTGTATAAGAGAGGCATATTTCTTGCTTTAAAACACTGGGCATTGGCATTAGCCTACAGTATGTACTCACACACACACACACCTATGAGCTGTGCTAGCTGCTTGGGATTCATCCAGACCATTCAGATTTGGCCTGGATATTTTGATTTGCAGGTCTAGAGGGGAGACTTTGGTCTACTAAAAGTCCAGGTGGCCAAAGGGGAGTGTGGCATTTTGCAGGGTTACCTACAGGGAGTGGATGGGGATGGGTCTGCCATGGGTCTAGACAGGCCTCCTGAGTTTAAAAAAAACACATATGTCGGTGCATATGCGTGCACACATGCATACTTCTTTCAAGCAGCCAGCAGAGACAAGTCTAAACTAATCCGAATATAAATGTAGTATATGGACACAAAAATCACATCCACTTGCGTGGGAGGAGGCTCAGGAGCATTTAACACCAGTGTGGAGTAGTGCACATCTGCATAACCGCCGTCCACACAGGATGTTCCTGCAGAGCCCTGTGGCCATCATAAGGGGTGACTGCTGACCAAATAACCATTCACTGGCAGAACACAGCGGTGGCCGGGCCTCCCCACTGTGAGGAAAACTTGAGTGTGCATTTACTATGGCTTGAGCGTTAAAAAGGAAATAAAAGAAACATTTGTAATTTTAATGCCTTAAACTGAATCCCATTATTATGACAATCTGGTGCTTTCTGATCATTTGGGTAAGGTCCCGTTTTATTTGAAAAAGACCAAAAGAAAAATCCACATTGCAGAGCTATCATCTCCATGCTCAGCACCAAGTCCAATGTCCAGCTTCAGTAGCTGCTGTGCGCAGACACTCAACATAAGATGCGCACCAAAATCTACAGTTGCACCAAAACGATTAATAGTCCTGCTGTGGAATTTGCCTGTGGTAGCAGCTGTGTGTGGGGCTTGCGGTCCACAACTGGACATCTTTGCCAGGCTGTGCTGGAACCAGCCTGCTCTTGCATGCAGAGCCTGCCAGCAAGCTGGCAAAGCTACATTTTTAAGAAAAAAAAAAAAAAAGCATATATAGACATGAGAAACTGCTGTCAATATTTTATGCATTGCAGAGAGACCACACCATGCCATGCTGAATATGCTGGGGAGTATGTGGTGCGTTTGCCCGCTGACATGAGCCTCTTTATGGGAGATGGCCCTGGTGTGAAGCTCAAAGGAGGGTGAGCCCACAGCCCTGAGACTCGCACAAGTGAGTACTGCTCATCCCAGGTGTTTAAACATTGCAAGACCCAGCAGAACAATATAATTGGCTGGGGGGGAAAAAAACCAAGAGATTAAAATAAAACTGGGTCTCTTTTTAGTTGCTGTTTCTTTTTTTGATATGTAGAGCAACATGCAGCTTTTCCCCCCAGTTGTAACACCTAGAAATAGATATATATTTCTATATAAATATAAATATGAACATATATATTTATATATTAAAAAAATAGAACTACAGCTCTCTCCTTTAATCCTCTGCCTCGCTCTGAGTAATCTGAGACTCCGGATCAAATTTGGCGACGTTAACAAGTGTATGAGATTCCCCTCTCGGGTGCCATGCCCGAAGGGCAGCCTTGCAGCATGCTGCTGTCATGGGCACTTCCACGCTCTTCCCATGCTTCCTCACCCTCCCAAGGGCAACACTGAGCCCCTGTGCTGCGGCCACGCAAGCAGAGATGGTGGGTAATCTCCACGATGGAAAAAACACGTTTCCCATCCCACACTCTGTGCCACGGAGGTTTACCCTTTCCCCTCTCCCACCTCCTCTTTCGAGGCTCTGCAGCAGCCAGGGCTGAAAAGATGCCAGCCACAGGCAAAACCAGTGCGTTATCCAAGCCAGCTTTTCTGCCCCATGCACCAGCACTGGCCGATGCAGTTTCGAAGGAGGCTGATAAACCGAACATCAATAACTATAAACTCTCTGACAAAAACTGAGGTATTCAGCATTGTAGGAGTCAATGTTGATCCAGGCACAGGGAAGCTGTTTGGCCCTTACTTGTGAAGGGAGAAGGAACAGCGAAGATATGCATGTGCTCTTGCCTGGAGACGAGCAGAGTGTGGCACAGCAGGAAGAGGGACCTGAAGGAGCGGGATGCTCACAGGGGCATTTTTGGAGCTGCACAGTTACTTGCTGAGCTTTTGACCGAAGTTTCACTGCTCTCAAAGGACCCTCACTGAGGAAGTGTGGGGAGGCAAATGTTGTCTGAGATGAGGAGGACTGTGCTGGCTTATCAGCATAATCCTTCTATGTTGCTCAATATATCTTAAGCAGTGGTGAGTGAAGCCACCAAAAATAAAGCTGCCAGGCACTCCTCTGTATGATGCTACTCATCATCATCAAGTTTGGGGCCAAAATGAGACATTTCAAGCACATCAGAAATTATACGAATAGGGAAGTCCTCTAGGATTTCAGTAACACCCACATTTCTGTAGGCTTTCGAGCTCTATAATCTGGTAGGAAGCCTGCTCCACAGATGGGGCAGCCGAGGTGGCATGGAATCACAGGGCAGTGAGGCTTCTTCACTGTAGCAGGACTTTTTGGAGAAAAGTAAAAATAAAAATAAAAAACCAGAAAAGTCCTCATTCTTTCTTTGTCTCTGGAAAGCTGTTCCCCGGTAGGGAAGGACAGGGAGGTCTGGGGCCAGGCTTAGCTGCTCTTCCGCTGGCATGCAGAGCTGCTGACATGTAGGTAGTCCCCAGTACTGGCAGCACTAGGGAAGGAAGCCCACAGCAGGAAGCAGCAAAGGCTGCCTTAGGGACCAATAATTCTTGATTTTGTTACAAGAGGAGGCTGCTTTGCAGCCAACTTTCCCCCATTCAGCAAAACAGTCTACATTGCCCTGCTCTGCATAAACAATGTCAAGTACACAGTGGCTGCCTACTTTTTGCCTTTAGAAGCATTGCACTCAACTTAATCATTATGATTTTGCAAAGCACTTTAGAACACCAACCAAAAGCACCACAGAAGGCTGACGTCCATTCATTTCGGTGCAGCAGATGTGAAAAGCTCTGTGCTGGCAAGCCATGGGTGGTCCTTCTTGTTTTTTCTCTGCTGTGCCAAGTGAAAACAAATCCTTTTACCCTGCACAGGAATGTGCAGACATTAGAAAAGAGCAAGAATTGAGTGGCTAGTCCCATTACTTGCAACGCCTCCTTCCATCAGCCAGGAGCCTCTCGCTCCATGTAAAAGCAGTGAGTAGTGAAACAAGGCAGCAGCCAAGGGATTCAGTCCTGGTGCCCCTTAATCAACTGGCTGCTTTTTGCTCCCAAGGCAAGTAAATATTCCTGGAGTCAGCACAACTCCCCGCACCAGTCAACTTTACCCTGCTTCTGCAGGAAGTGACTGGCAGCTAAGGTTAAATTTTACACAGTCTTCTGCCAGCTCCCGCTCAATAAAACATTAATTGGACATTGCAAGGCGAGGGAGATGAGAGGCGATATTGCATGCTTATAAAATATACAAAAGTGGCTCCTATTTCCTATGCTAGCTTGCGATAATTTATTACACTAAACAGCATTGACATAACTTTAAAGCCTAAAGAAACAAGAGCAAGGCAAACTTCCCGACAGCTACTGACACCAGCAGCAGGTGAGCCGCCCGCAGCAGAGTCTGGTGCATTCGGAGAGACAGCTCCAGCCCACCGTTAAAAACAAATCGTGGAGAGAGAGGCGGGAAAGAAAGACGCCTGCATTGATTTTTCACTCTGCCACAGCATGTGAATAACTCTGCTGAATAAAACCAGCAGAGTCAGGGGGAAAGAGTTGATACCCGCTGCAGAAAGGGAGAAGAATTTGATACCCAGAGCTCAGCTCGCCTGATGTGCCAAGTGGGTTTCACTCGCTAATAATTAGCATTAAGCCCTGCGGAAATAGTTGCCTCTCACAGCACACAATTGCAGAGGATTTTCATCTTTCTGCGCCGCGCTAAGCTGTGACACACAAGTCATTTTGCAGGCACGGCTCTGGCGTGGGCTTGGCCAGCTCCTGCAGCACCCCCGGAGCAGCGGGAGCGGAGGGAGCGGGAAGGAGCAGCAGGTTCCTGAGCGACTGCAGCTCTGCGGGCACGCGCGCTGCTCCTGTCCACGGCTGTGCGGAGCAGAGTGAGTCTGTCACCCGCCACTTTCCCATTCCCCAGCGCGCGCAGAATACCAATTACCTGTTGTGGTGACAGCCATCATAAATCTACTGGCACTTCAAAAAAAAGGCATCTCGGAAAAAAGGCTGTCAGTAAAAGCTGGGGAAAGATGCAAGGGAATTTGAAGCAGAGGAGTTTTTGTTAGGTTGCTTTTTTTTTTTCTTTTTCCTTTTCTAGACACTGAGACATCCACATGTTTTAAAATATGCACGCTTTTTTTTTTTTTTTTTCTCCAGCCGGCTATGAGGCATTTCAACAAAGGTTTTAACACAGCCAGCCACACGAGGCTAAATGAGACGAGACAGCAGTGGCAGCAAAGAGGCTGAGCTGGTGGGAATGGAGGTGGCCCAGCTGACTTCAAAGGAGCAGATGCAATTTACACCTGCAGAATCTTTTTTTTTTTCCTTTTAGCATTGACCCTGTTGTTTAACACATCCAAAAACGCCTTTGCGTTCTGTGCAAGTGCGATGCTTGCAGGGATTCCGGCCTGCCCTGGGACTCTGGGCACAGGGACAGCTTTGGCTGCCTGCTATTAACACACACATCTGTGCCCCTGTGCAGAGCGCAGACCCAAAACCCGCTGGACTGAGGGGCTTGCACGGCTTAATGCCTCGTGTTTGCCTTTCAGTAGCAGCAACAAGCCTTGAGGCCAGAGAGCTCATTGCTCTTGGCCCTGAGCAAACACAGACAGAGACCCAGGCTGCAAAACGCCTTCCCTCTCCTACCCACAACTTGGCAAATATCACGCAGTCTTCACTGACAGTCTGCTCCTCTTGGCTGTCAAACTCTGCCTTACATGCTCAGCGCTCAGAATTAAATGTCTGAAATAAAGGGGTATTTTGGAAGTCTAAATGCATTCTGGAGAAAAGAAAAGCTATTTTTACATATCTAATTAGTCACACTTGATAGTGATAATAGCATTACTTGGATTATGCTGTGTTATTAATATTATGCAAAATACCAGATATCAGTTGTGACATTATCTTTTCTTCTTTATTGCTAGACCAGATTTTCGCCAAACAATAATTTATCCCATAAACTCTTTTTTTCATATGTTAATTTTACTGCTATTATGTGAAGACACAAGTGTACTGATGCTAGAGGAGCAGGAAGGAAAAGAAGTCCTGGCAGGAATTGAGAAGCTACAATAGGATCCTTCACTAGGCTTTTTAAAATTCAAAGGTATTAATTTGCATAGAAAAATATTAGTATGAAAAGTATTAGCAAGAAAATGCTCTGGAGGCACAGGGTTTGGGAGCTGACTGGTTACACTGCTACCCATCCCTCTGAGAAATCAAGATTCAGAGCCCTCAAGGCAGGACACAAAGGCTGTTGGAGGAGGAAGCCCCCCATGGATGCTGGACGCGTCGCTCCTTCTGCAACTTTTGGTGTGATGGGTGAGCAATCAGTCCGAAATTTGCTGGGTGTCAGGCTAAACCACACTGGTGGATATACCCTAAATGTATGCACACGTCTCAGCTTTCCTCTCATTTTGTAAGGCAAACTGCATTGATATACATATTACTCGCTTTCTGAATTATTAAAATGTACCAACTCTCATTAAAAGCTTTTTTTTCTATGCCAGCAAGGGACTAATTTTCTTTCCTTCTTGCTTCTGCTCATAATTCCCAAGCATAAATTATATTCCTTGAAACCTAGCAGATCTGAATTAAGGAGGAAGGAACTGGCTTGTTCTTTCTCAAAAACAAACAAACAAGCAAACAACAACAACAACAAAGCCCTATTGGCTTTGAAACAATGAAATTAACGTATTTGTGAAATATGTGTTCTGCTTGTCCTCAGAATTAATGCAGAATAGCAAGGGACAGCCCAAGTACTATTTAAATTTCCACAACTCTGCTCCACTAGCCAAGAGCTTCCCATTAAGACCACTGATTACCAGGGACGGGACCAAACAAACAACCAAACAACAACAGAAAAACAAACAAGGAGAGGTAATTGCAGTCTGAGCCGTTTGCAGGCTTACCAAATGAAGTATGTGTTTAGGTTTAGGTTTATCCCAGGAGCACAAGGCCAGAAAGGGCCCCTGGACTCCAAATTCCCTTCTGAGAAGCAAGGAATGTGCAGGCCCGCTCCAGAGGCAAAAGAGGGCCTGGAGGACGAGCCAGACCTTCAGCTGTCCCAAGGAAGGATATTTCCTTGGAAGTTTTTGGGGAGCAGCTGATGGGGTTGGGCTCCATCCAGGCCAGCAGGGCAGCTGGGGAACTTCCATTGGCTTCTGTAAAGGAGGGCTTTAGGTTTCATGGCATTTAGCTTAATATCTGACCCTCTGCTCTGTGAAAAATGTCGCTCACTCTTCTTGGAAATAATACTTGTTAATTTAGGTAGGTGTTTGTGTCTTTGGGCAAAGATTTGCTATGGATTTATTTTTTTCTTTTGATTGCACCTGCTATGTTGTTCTTATTTCCAATGGATGTTTTACATTTCGCAGCCCCTAAACAGTTCAAGAATGCATTTAGGTTTTTTATTTTTTTCATGCATTCCAGTTACAACATTTGTAAAAAAAAAAAAAAAAAAAAAAAAAAAGGTGCTCTAACACACCTCCAACAGTCCCAAGAATTAGCTTAAAATCATGGTGATAGCATGGTCAATATATTTCATACCAAAGTGCATTTCAAGTATTGGATCCAAACTACAGGATTTTAGAGATGTTTTCAAGGTTTGGAGAAAATTCAAAATGTTCCCTAATGTTTTACTAGGCTCACACCGCTGCAAGCAGGTTAAACAGGAACACTATTGGGTTCTCCGTAGCACGGCCAGTGAATCATATCGTACTCTCGGGTTTCACTGATCTGCCCTTCCTTTGCAAGGAAGAGTTTGGATGAAAACTTCCTGTGGTACTGTGTGACTCTGTGTCTCAGTCTTTTGTTTTGTTTTTTTTTTTCCCTCTGTTTTAGATATTTTCATTTGAACCTGAGTAGTGCCCTGGAGAGCAAACTGTGCAGCCAACACATTGGTGAATTTTACAAGAGCCTTGAGAACATGCTTGGAGGTTTGGGTTTCTAAAGCTTGGGAAAAGTCACAGGGGAAACAGTAAATTCAGCAGTAAATACCAAGGGATTCAAGACAAACTTGAAAGGAAGGATATTTACAGAGAAATTGTACAGTACGTTGCAAAAGAGGTACCAGGCAAATAAACTGTCCTGACAAATGCACACATTTTATCACATACCTGTAAGTCTCCATTAAGCCCAAGTATGCTTTATCCGGTGTTACATTCTCTTCTTATCCTATGCCAGCTCCTTCCTCTTTTGCCTTATTTTTGCCTATTTGGAAACTGTCACAGTGACATTCCAGATGAGACCCGAAGAAACTCCTACTTGTTAGGATATGGAAGAGGCATAATGTATTAGCTCGTTTACCTTGACTTTACTACACACTTCTCTCAAGCTTTTTATTATAGGACGTGTTCTTTTCTTCTGCTGTGACTTCTCTATTACAGTGAGCGTGACAAGACAATTTCCCTGGGCTCCTTCATGGTATGATAGCCTTCATAAGCAGGAGTGCCTTCTTCAGCATAATCTGCTGTCAACCTGCTGTCAGCTTGCTGCCAACCTTTGGAGGTATATTGGGGTAAAGAAGTCCTTGTCCAACCAGCATTTGTTTTGAAGTGGAAATTTATTTGTGTAAAGGGAAAGCAAAAAGTCCACATGCCATTTAAAACTAGTTCTAATCTTATGTAAGCTCAAAATAGAGTTTTATGTTTTAGGGCTGAATGTATCAATGAAAAAAAAAGTACATGGAAAAAGGTTGTTCTTCACACAAGATGCATGCCCCTGTTTTGGCCCAAGTCTGCATTCGGGTGAAGTGGAGGAAAAGGAGGGCCTGGCTGGTACTTAACAGGAGATAAAACCCAATCAGGAGTTGGTAAATTAAGGCAGAATGGGAGGATGGAGCACACAAAGCACATTTTCTCTGAGGTGTTTGGCAGTATTCCTAACGCAAAATATTTCACTGTCTGCCAAAAAGAAAAGGTTATTTACACAATTGCTGAAAAGAGGCTGTGTGTTTTCTGACCAGCATTAATGCCCTGATGCCACGCTAGCTGTCTGCAGAGTGTGCCCCCGGCCACAGAGGAAACTGGCCGAGGCCCTCGCCGTGGAGGAAGGGCCGCTCTTCGCAATCCCTGCCTCGGCGTGGCTCGCTGAGAGCAGGCCAGCAAGGGCTGCTTGTGTTCACTTACCTACTGACTCCCAGGACTGAGCACCCCGAAAGATTTTGGCTGCTTGAATACAGGCTCTAAATCGGATGTATGGATTGATTAAAATTATGGCTCAGGTGGGGAGGAATGAATGAGAAGCAAGGACACAAGGCAGGAGCCAGGTTATCAAATCCAGTAACAGTGTTGTTCCAAGTGGATGCAGTATGTTGAGTGTGTTTATTATTTGCAAGCAAAGGTCATAGCTTTGCTCCTCTTCAAAAGGCACTGGATGGTTACAAAACCTGATGGCATAACTTGGTGACACTGATCCTGTTATCTGAAAGGGTACCTCACCCAGGTGTCCCCAAGAATTAAATGACCCAAACTGGACAAACGGAAATGCATGTGAGTGCTTCTATAACCTGGACAGAAAAGTACTTGGACTTATCCACAGTGCTTTCAGAAATGTATTGCTAGCCCTATACACAGCATCCAACATGACCCTACAGCCTTGGATAACCCCATCAGCTGTGCCATCAGCGGGAAAAGAGCTTAGTTCAGCTTAAAGCATTGTAAGGTTCTTGTTCTTACAGCTTTCGCCTGGGGCAGTTAGTGAAATCCCATACGTCACAAGGCTGCGAAGTGTCAGGGTTTTGGAACTGCCTCGCCTCCTGTACGTTGTAACCCAGGGACAATGTGTCCAGGTACGCCCTGGCTCCCCAGCCTACGTCTCCAGCCTTATCCAGGGTTATTTGTATGTGCCATTTGACTCTTGCACGACCTGCTCTACTTTGTGTTATTATTGGCATATAAAGAGTTGGGCTGAAAGTTTTACGCACTTATGATCTGACAGGAGAAAAGAGAAACTGCAAGGTACTCCTGGTACACATGGAGCTTTTCTGATTTTTTTCTGGATGCTGAAGGTGGACTACCATTGCTGAACGTTGCGGCACAATGTGCAACACTTTCAACATCTAAAATACTTCTATTTATCATCTCCAGACTTAATCTGCCCACAGATTTGTCTATGTCTTGACCATGGCTTGTGGCAGGCATGTAAAGGTTTACCACATCCTCTCTAATCTTGTCCAGCAACTGCCTTAGTCCTCCTAGAGCAGGGTCTAGCTGGGAGCAAAAAGGGATGAAATCACAGCTATGACTGAGCTTATGATTTTTCCCACAGCACCTCTGGAGTCTTGCTACATGCTCCGCACCTTTGCCTTAGGGTGCCTCGCTTGTGCAATGCAGGGTTTGGGCAATGGTTTGTGATGGAGCTTCCATGCGTTGATGACAGATCGAGAGAGTTACATGGCTAGAGGAGGAGTACCGGTTAAGAGGCTGTACACCCAAAGCAGTCATGAAGGGCTGTCGTCAGATGCAGGTTGTCAGCGTCCGCAACTGACTAATGCCAAGGCTTCACCGGAAACTGCACAAGTCCTTTCATTTTCCTCACGCTTCTAGGTACAAAATTCACAGGTCTGTGACAGTATCAGCTTTGCATATCCTTGTTCAAACAAGGACAGAGAATCAAGGCAGCATTTCAAAGACTTTATCCAAATAATGCACAAAAGACCCTGACAGGATTGGCAAGGCCAGCACAACTTCTGTCCCTGCCTTGAGGAGGATCTTAGAGAAGATTCATCCTCACCACCAATTGAGTCCATGCAAAAAATAACCATACAAAAGTCTTCTACACTTCCAGCACAAATACTAGGGGAGATACAGTGCTTTTCATAAGAAACAGAAGGTATGTTAAAAGAAGAAAACTCTTGGAGCTGTTCAGTCTAGAATGTCCCTGAAATCATTCACTATGAAAATGAGCAGGTTACCTTGTAATGAAAGTCGGGAAGTGCCAAGCTCTATAAGAGCAAAATGACAAAATTAGGCTGCTCCTTTCTGGCTTTTGACAGGTTTTAAGAAATGAACAATTTTAATTTTATCAACTCGAGAATGGAAAGTCAATCAATTACAAAAAGTCCGTTCATAATCCTCTCTCACCCACAGCTGCTTACATTGTGTTTCCTCCCTTTGATCTTCCACCACCACCTTTCAAACATGCTGCTGCTGATCACCTTGTTCCTGTACTGGGACAAGCAGCGCCTGCTTTGTAGAACAGGCCCAGAGGCTTCACTACCACTACCCTGGCTGTGATCCAGGAGCTCAATGTCTGGACAGATGGACATATGCAAGTATACGCATAGCATGGCTCTTCCAAAGAAGTGTCAGGGATGCAACCTCTTGCCCTCAGAAAGGAAAAATAAGCTTATTCTTACTCCAGGTAGAGCTGGAAATGTGAGTTCCTTCTATTTTTAATGCAAGGCTGCTGCTGCATTACTCAAGGATAACAGAGACGGCACCTCAGAAAAGGGCCATAGGGTCAGCCCAGGTCCTAATAAACAGGGGCCAGAAAAGGGTGATAACTTGGAAATGAAACATTTCCTTTCAGCTACAACAATGTGCATGAGCACAAGGGTACCTTCTCCTGTACCCTTGAACCATTACCTTACATAAAAAAAATTATGAACCATAATTCATACTTTGGGTACATCCTACGTTAGTAGGCAGTATCTCACCCTTTTTGTCAAAAGCAGTGGTTATGTCCTTTTTTCCTCCAAGCAGAACAGCCCAACATACCCTTTTCTGATATTTTCTTAATGATCAAAGTATTCAGTAAATGCCAGCCACTGCCTCATTGAGAGCATACCTGGGATAGAGAAAAAGAGTGGGATTAGCCAGTGCCTTCATAAAATCTTGTATCTTCAAAGCGGAGGAACACACTGATGTCAGGAACCAAAATACCAGCAAAATTAACATTCTGTTGCATGTCTGCTGAAGGTTTTGAGACCTTGTGCTTCCAGTGAGTTCAGCAGGATGAAGGTTCTCTGAAACCTGTTCAAAGATTCATTTACGCTCTTAATTATAAAAGCAACACTGCACTAATAATGATTGGAATCACTGTGGTAATTCTGCTTTCTATATGTTAACAGAATAGCCCTCTAAATCATTGAACATATCTTTGAATAGATTTGTGGACAAACTCTAAGAGAGATCTTTCTTGAGACCTTTCTTGAGATCTTTCATGTAGTCTCACTTGGCATGTAACATCCAAAGACAAAAAAGTCTGGAGGCTTTTAGGCATCTGTGTTTTACAAATAGTTCTAGAGATCCAAGAAATTAGGTATTTCCTTTCTGTCCAGGCTCTACGCCTACACTGTTGAATCCCAGCCTCCACCTCAGATGGTGCTGTCCCCATCATTCTCCCTTAGACCTTTTCATTAAGATAGAGAATTAGCCATCGTATTTGGCCTGCAATCCCAGATTGAGAGATTGCACTCTGCCTGCCTAAATCCGCTCCTCCATCATTCCAGTAACATGCAATATTATTCCTGAGCAAGTTAAGTATGCCAGTTTTACTGTCCACAGGGAAGACACTACACCAGACCACTGAAGCATCAGGGCATGTTTATGTGCTGATACAGTCAGATCTTTCCCCATTCCGCTGGGGAGCTTCTGGTGGAGATGAGTAATGCAAAGGAGACGCTGAATTCTGGAGGCTGTTTTTTATTCTATTTGTAAATCCACCATAATTTCACCTCTGACATCACATAGGCTTCTGCTCTCCTAGTCCTTCCTAACAATGGTCATTGTGTTTGCAGTTCATTGTGTTTGCAGTCCCCAAGTTATGACTCACACCTCTAGGCAGACACTGTTTGCACTTGGCACCTGCACCTCACACTGCTAAGGGCTATTGCCTTTTTGGTATCTTGGCTTTTTATGAGGTTACAGTGGTTCTTAGCTAGGGAAGGAAACCTGGGGCTGTATAAAGCTGCAGCAATGCAGAGCCACTCTGTTCATTTTAATTGAATTGCAAGCACGGTAGTTGCTTCTCCAGTTATGTGATGAAGTATGTGTTTATTGGGAGCTGGAAAAAAGCAAAGACTGCTATAAAGGGGCTCTACACTTTTGTAAATATAGCTCGCTATTGGGATGCTGCAGTTGGAGAGTAATTGATGAAGTCTTCCCTTTTAGTGCTTCACTTACTGCCAAAAGAGCAATGATTTCATGCAACTCTTCACTGCAGTAGAGAACCACGTAGATTAAACCAACATTTGACATCAGTGGAGGACTAGCTTTCCTTATACGGGAGAATTTTATTCTCAGACATTTTCTTTTTGGATTGATTAGCAAAAGCTCACAGAATCTCTTGTACTGAAAGAGGGAGGATGGATCTCCTTTATGGAGAGGCTCTGGGTTATTATTTCCTTATGGTTAGAAACCTCTTGTTACTCAAAGTAAAAGTGCTCATCAATAATCAGAGTCTATTTTTTGTATAAAGATACTTGCTTGTGCTGGCAGAAAGCCAGTCTCCTCCAAGACAACTTGAAGTTAGCTCTTTCACATGGAGAAGTGACACTTCACCTTGTGACTAATTAATTTCCTAATTAGCAGCTGCCAGTCTATTATTATTTTTAATTAACTGATCAACATTGACCCATCCTAAAATAAGCAACTCTTTACTGCGAGTGGAAAAGCTGGATCCTAATATTTGTAGGTAAAGTCCAGCACAAAGGGGGAGCCCTACAAGAGCTGCACAAAACCTGAGCAAGACTGACTACCTACATTTGCACACAAGTGTTTGCCGCTCTGTGTGTGGGTCAGATATTTCCATGCACACATGCCTTTCTGCTGATATAACCCCGGCTTGCAGGCATAGCTGATCCCTAAGTGTGTTTTTCAGTATGGCTCTCAGCTGCTGTTTTTTTCTGAATGTTTGATGCAGGCTATTCATTATCTACATGTTCAAATCAAACAGTGTGTGTAGTTTTTCCCCGAGAATGACTGCATATTCTCCTTATCTGCAAATTATGTGTTAAATATTTTAAGGTAGGCTTTGCTTTATAGTATAATAACCTGTATAAACAAGTATGATCTGTTTTAACAGAAGGCTGAAGAGCTGGGCTGAATTCAATCAGTTGATCCCAACAGACTCTGTTTATGCAGCTGTGGCTTTTTTACAAACTTGCTGCGTCATATAAGTACCGTTTAAATATAACTTACTGAGAAGTATGATGGGCCATAAGCCCTGGAGCAACTGAGAAGATAAAAATAGAAGTACGGTCTTCAGGAGCCCAAGCTATATTAGACCAGGCCCTTCTCTGCCCAAAGCCTGAAGAGTGGAGGCCCCCAGGAGATTTACTGTTATGGAAGAAAAGGAGGCAGGGAAGAAGGACAGGACTGAGCCCCTTGTCAGTAGGAGGAATTGCTGGGAAGGAGCCACATCAGTCAGACATCCACTGAGGGCCCTGTCTGGGGTGCAGACCCTAGGTAGTCCTGGGCTGACAGATCCCAGCGCTCCAGGCTATCGAGCAGCCTTGAACACCTATGGAAGCAGCTTGTGCTGGCTTTAAGAGCGAGCTTATTAGTTGTGGTCTAATGTTTGTCATTTTTATTTATGTTTTAATTCTGAGAATCTTCAGTTGGAGGGCCATGGAATTGCCACCCTGAGCAAAGTCTGGTAGAAAAGCAAGCAGGAGAACAAGCTTGAACCTACTCTACACA
Source organism: Tinamus guttatus (assembly GCF_059628265.1). NCBI lineage: Eukaryota > Metazoa > Chordata > Aves > Tinamiformes > Tinamidae > Tinamus > Tinamus guttatus. The sequence continues at coordinate 12,312 of NW_028288556.1, read as the reverse complement.
AACTCAGCTCCAGCTGAGCCATAGACATGGGCTATCCTAGATCTCCAGATGCTTTCCGACAGAAAGAGGAGGCCATGCTAAGGCACTGCTGTCCAACAACAAAAACAACAAAAAAAGTGGAACAATGTCAAATTCGGCTTTCTGCAGAGCCAGCTTGGGGAAACCTGGAAGTAACGTCTGCAAGGTCAGTCCCTTTCGTCACAGCTGAAGGTGCTGCTGTAGGGCCCTGGCTTGCACAGAGGAGGCAGGAGAGGCTGGAGCGCTACCCAAGCCTTCGTGTCAGCGCACTTACTAATCCCCCATGTGGAAAGAACTTTTCTGCCCCTCCCAGCTCCTCAGGAAATGCTGCCTAAGTGATTTGACCTCTATCCAAAGCAGGCCAGGAGATAAGAGTGGCTCATGACAGGTTGAATCACTAGCAGGCAGGGCTTTACCAAAGGGGTAGCTGGGGGCTTCTCTTTGCCACTGCCTTCAGCGCTAGGACCGTGGCCCATGCACATCCAGCCGCCTACCCTAAGAGATGGCATGGGCTGCATCTTCACCTGGGGCTACAACCCTCATCTTTAAGCCGCCCACTGCTGTAGTGTTGGGAAATGGTACTGGAAACATCACTTGCTCTCCAAGCAACTCCTATGTGGCCTTTACAGAAATATCAGGTCTGATATATCAGGCTGAGAAAAGGGGAAAAACTTTTCCCTCCTGACACAAAAAACAACAGAAGACATTCCAAATTTCTGTGGATCAATCCAATTCTGTGGATCAATAGACTCAGAAAGATTTTTTTTTCATTTTATTCCCTTTGTCTGTTTTTAAGCTATTGTCCCAGATTTTCCAGCCTAACGCCATGTTTAAATTTTGTATTAATGAGACAAAATATTCCTAAATCTATTTACTGTAATCAGAATCGGAATAGACTTTGGCGTGTTGCTTTTAATCTGTTTTTCTCCTTAAATAATGACACACATCCCTGTTCAATTAGATGACTCATCATTTACTTCGTCAGCAGTGTTGCTCTGGAAAACAGAGCAAAACACATTCCTTGCAATTAGCAACTTCTGAAAAAAGTTATAATCAATCAAGATTGATAGAAAGGAGCCGGGTTAAGACCCATTCATGTCATTTAAAAGTGTAGTCTACTTCACTGCAGCACCATTTTAAAAACAGCAGCACAGCTTGTGATTCATGCCCATGCCCTCCCAGCACTTAATCGCATGTTTAATTCCATTTAGCCACCTACACACACCAACTCGCTTTTCACCTTTATTGCCTGCTCTTTCATGCTTCGCCCAGGCTGAAGTGGTCCCACTGCTCTTTCAAAGGAGCAACCAGATATATCTCACTTATTTATTTATTTTGGAATTGCAGCTACAGACAGCCAACTGTTCTGCAAACTTAATTCACAGGCATTTAATTTTATGGCATTCCTCAGCTAACGTGTTGCTGTAAGTACTGCTAGAAGCCCCGCGAAGGTGTCGAATGGGAGGACGTGCTGCCCAGAAGCCGTGCAGCAGACAAGGCAGGGAGGAAGGTGGGGGGACTCCCTGCCTGGTCCCCCGTCAGGGCACAGACCTGCACTGCCAGCGAGTCCTGCCCCTGGGAACCCTCAACCCTTATCTCCACCACTAAAATTACTTACTCACATCATTCAGCCTCTGCCAGGCCGCCTATGCTTTTCGTAGGAGAAACCGGCTAGCACCTCCTTAGCTGGGGCAAAGCCATGGGCTCCTTGAGCTTCCTTTGCCCACTGGCAAGGCCTCATGCAGCCATGCACCGAAGCCCATGTATGTCCTGGACAGAGCACCTGTAGCGTTTCCGCGGTTCACTTTTATCACCCATGAAGTCCCCCATCCTCTGCATCATGCAGAAGGCTTTTCTAGGCCAAGACCTTCAATGGAAGGTGTTGAGAGCCCATGAGCTTTTCAGCTTTTCTGTCCCTAAAAGCATAAAACTCCAAGTATTTACTTAATTCAACAGAGCGCCTCACCATAGGACTGTCAATTAGCTTGGCTCTCACATGCGGATTACACTCAAAAGTTATATGAATACTCAGCAATGGAAGAAAAAGGTCCAGAAGAAAAAGGCTTGCAATAGAATCATTTTGAGTGAGTGAAAGGAAAAGCAAAGGAGAAAACTCAATTTCTTGGTGTGGACCAAGCATCAGGACAGGGCTGAAATGCTAGAAATCGGATGCTGTTGTCAGCAGTCTTTTGGGATCTTTTCAGAGACACTTCATCCCCTCCAGCAGCTCAAGTCAGACCACATAGGGACTCTGGAAGTCTTCTCTGCTTTTATTTTAACAGTAAAAGAAATTAAAGCACTAGACTGATATTCCCATGTCTCTTTAAGTAGTTGAAATCAGATGATGCCAAAGAACACACCACCAGCCACTGAACATGGTTTCATTTCTCGAGCAAGGCACTGCAAACATGAAACCCACAGGGCACAAAATCATGGACCTTTGCAGCATTGCTGTGTATCTAGGAGGATAAGGAGCCATCTTTCAGGCCCCTGCAATGTGAAAAATCTGTTTATGCAGTTTTTGAGATACTCATCCAGGATGAGAAAGAATTTGAGATTCACAGTGTGTGATGTCAGTGAGTGATTTGCCCAAAGAAGGGATGGGGAAAAACAAACAAACAAACAAACAAACAAAACCAGATCTGAACATGAAAATGTGATCCATAAAATGCGAATGATTGCAGAGCCACAAGTTCAACAGATGATTCCAGAATATTTTAAGATACTTGCTTAAATATAGTATCTCATCCTTATTTTTAGGCAGCTGATGAAGAAAGAAAAACCTCCTTTCAATATACAATGAATTCAGAGGAATAATAATTTTAGAGCTAACCATGTGCAGAAGAAGATTCCTGAATGCTAAAAAATATATTAAAATTACAGACAGCATCTCAGGAGATCAGCAGAACGGGTTTCAGCAAGCCAATTCAGACTCCTCTGCCACAAAAACAATGCTGCAGCTTTGTCTCCTGTAATAGATATACCCCGTTTGAATGACTTACGTGTTTATACCTTGTCTAATCAATTGAGATATTATTCAGCTTCAAGATTTAGGAGTGAACTCTGTTCTCCTCTGAGTGAATTCATTATGAAGAAAACAGTCACCAAAGCTGAGTTAACCCCCACACACATCATCATTCCCATTCTTTGGTTCAGCACCATCCCATTTTCATGACCCTGAGCCTCGCTAACCCTGGCAGAGGGGAAGAAGCACAAACCAACCCGAACCAATGCAGCTCCAGCATTGCTCTTTGGAGGAGACACCCTCGGTGAGGCACAAATGTTGGTACAAAAACAAGTGTGGTCAAAAAAAGGCCAAATAATAGGAATTTGAGCAATAGGCCCATTGCACTTATTCACAAAGCATTAGTGATTTGCTGTCACAGTCTGGAGATTTGAACAGCTGCCTGCTACTGAGGATTATTAGAATCAAAGATGAATCTCTGTTATCACTCATACCCAAATCTTTAGAGTGGGAATGTCACAGCACTAAGATATGACTTGATCTCTGGAGTTTTACTCTAATTCAGATTAGTCAAATGTTAACCTCGCCTCTAATTTTTTTTTTTTGACTATACTATTGTTACGTAGATGAAACAAATTTCGCAAAAGTCTAAACCTGTCTTTTGCTGTGAAAGTTACATCAAAACATTCAGTTATAACACTTTTTATTATTATATTTTCCATAAGGTAGGGAGAATTAATGTGAACATCAGCAAACATACAGACTTTTAGAGCTTCTTGGGGAGTAATTTCTTTTTAAACAAACAAGAGTAGCTGACAGATTTTCCCCAAATTGACTGCTGTGAGGTTTTCTCCTATTAAAGTACATCAAGCGAAACTGATCAAATCAGGCTGTTTTGCTAGATTCATGACTGCTGGAAAGGTCTGCAGACCTTACCCAGAGTAATTTTGCAAATTTCACTATGAGTGAAACTAAGTTGTGCATCAGTGGAGGCGGGAGGAAAGCTAAAGGTCGGTATTTAAATTCAGCAACTTTCTGATCTACAGTCCATCTACAAGCCAGCCCACCTTGTCCACGAAATATGTCATCACGCAGGCAGTGAGCGAGCCGCAGAGAGCTGAGCATCTGTGCTGAGAAGCCACTGGGACATGACACGGGGGCCCTGGCACCAAGGCTCTTCAGCCCATCTCTCACGAGTGTCCTCCACGCTGCTGGGTGCTTCCACCTCTTCACAGATGCTTTCGCATTAGCAAGGCTCGGATGCAGTGCTATCTGTTATTGCAAACAGTGCAAAGTCACTAGTGATGTCGGTACTTTGCCCATGAGTCAGAAGGATGTTTGCATGCAATATTCCCTCCCTGGAGCTTTATGAACTCAAGGATGAGGGAGTAGCATGGAAAGGCAGAGAGTCTCAGCATGGCTGGTCGCCAGCGGTTGTTTTCAGTGTGGAAACAGATGGAGAGACAGGAAGCACCATCACCTCTCGGTTTCCAAGGAGGGCACCTTCACTTGTATAAATGGTTGTGAAATTACTGATCAGAAAATGGGGGAGGAGTGTTTGAGTTAGCATAGACCCAATATGCAGAAACATTACCGTAATGCACATATCTAAAAAAGAAATAGCTGCTTTGAAGGAAAAGAACTGAGGGCTGTGTGTTGCATAAGCTTTATTAGGACATGTTTCGGTAGAACAATAATAGAGGAACATTTTAAGAAGCTGTGATAAAGGAACATTTTAATAAGCTGAGTGTAATGGGTAATGATATGAACGGATACTTAAAACTCAAAGAATAAGTATCACACATGAGATGAATGTGAGAGATGAAAGAAGTCTCAGTGCTGCATTGCCATGCTTAGTAATATTTAAAAAAGGAAAAAGTGATTGAATAACAAGAGCTGATGTACTGAAACAGACAGAAAATGTGCTAGAGTTTCTGAAGGGAGCAGCCACCCAGGGATACCACTTGGAGGATGCCTTATAGCAAAAGGGGTGGCACATCACAGAAAATTGTATGCCAGGATTGTATGGCAGCTGGAGGAACGGAGGAGAATTTAGAGGACCTGCAATAAATCTACACATGTACAGTTTAGAGAAGATGGTAAGTAGTGGGCAGAAACTAACAGAGAATTTGAGCATTACAACTCTAACAGCAGGATATAGTTAAGAAAGGCCATACCCTTAAAAGACAAATGCAAACCCACTATGCTAACACTAACTGCTCAGATGTCCTCCCTCTGCAGCCAGCAGTGGTCGATTCAGGACACAAAGACACTCCTGCACTTTGGCCATCACAGGCACCAGGAACATCATGAGCCACCAAATACGCATGTTGCTTGAAAATTCACTGGTTGCCTCCTGCTTTTCTGTTAGCCATGACTTGATGACCCATTTCACATGAGCTGTACCCAGTATTCCTGCTTGTACTATGACATTCATCAAAATCTGTAGGTTTCTGTTCATTTATTATAGCCATCTGCAGTCCTCAACAGTACGGCCTGCAGAATTCGTACTAGTTGCATTTCATGAGCTCTTGCATGCAGGGAGGAAAAGGCTTCATCAAAAAGAGAAGGACAAAAAAAAACCCCATAACAGATAAGCTTGTTTATGGTACTATACAATGGTGAAGGTATTGGAAAACCATACAGAGTAGGAACTGTGCATTGCAGGATAAAAAGCACCTTCCTAAACCAACGGATGGAAAGGTGCTCCTTTCAGCTTAGAAAAAAGCTAGAAAATGTGCTGGCAAAGGCAGTGCTTGAAGTTTTGTCCCTCGGGCTGCTGAAGGCCTTGGAGCTGTCTCCACCATGTCAAAATGCTTCCTGAGAGGCAGCAGGCAGTGAACCGCCGCATGCTGGTAACCACGGATCACATCCCACGTGGTACAGCACCTTCCCTGGGCAGAAGGAACAGTTCGTTTCCCTTCAGAAAGGGCCTGGCCCCTTCCTTCTTTTCTCTGCCACAAAATCATGGCTTTATAGCACATCAAAGAAGCCCTACAGAAAATCTCCAAGAGTCTTCCCTTCTGATTTAACCTTGTCATCACAATATGAAACATGAAGTAAAAACCTAGCTGATACAATCAGCTGAGTATGGTCTCATTATCCTGCACAGCACAGAAAGCCACATAATTTCCCTATAATATATAAAATGGGAGTAGAGAAGACACAACCTACAGAGCATTTTTTAATTCCCTAAATCCAATTCCTCGGTGCGATTGCTGCAGTTGTATGTCAGCTCCCACCAAAGAGAGAAGGTAGAAACAATTTCAGACCTTCTCCAAATCCACCAAACTCCTGAAGATCGCCTATAAGGAATTGTATAGATCAAACCAGACTGTTCCAACTCCAGTGGGTCTCTTACCCCTGATGCCCATTGCATTCTCCCCCCTTGCCTGAAATCACTATAATTTGATTAACAAGAAATGCTCAGTAATAAAACAGCTTGAAGAAATACTCTGTACTTCTGCAGAAGCAGAGACTTGACTATTTTGAATAAAGGAACTTCCCAATTTTCTAAAATAGCTTTAGTAAGATGAAATCATAATCTTCCAGTTCCATCTGAAAACAAAGTTTGCATGTGCCTATACAAAATTCATTAAAATAAACTGTGGACTTTTTCACACTCTCTCTTCTGTGAGAATCAGCCAAACACCAGGTGGGACGCTTATCCTTTGCTCAGCCCCCACATTTACCACTATATATGCTCTATGCAATCAAGAAATACTGAACTCTGCACGAAGGTGAATGGCTGAAACTCCCAAACTTGAGCCACCCAGAGGTTGTACAATGTTACCTGAAGGCCTCTGCGGTTTCAAGCTCCAGTGGGCCCGTGCACTAGACGGTAGTGACGTGATGTTTCCAAACTGGCATACACAAATATTTCTGAACCTGTGTTTTGTGATAGCAGATTAGCTCTGTTAGCACAGGTGGGACCAGCCTTTAAAGAAAAAAAATCCTTCAGATGATCCAGGTAGGTTTCCAGTTTTCCCAGACACCCTTCCACAGTGGTTGAAAAGGGCATGTTTCTCAGTCATGTTAGTTCTGAGCAGGTAAGGCAGAGGTAGGTCTAACCTTGTTAGAAAGCTTGTTATGAGGCTAGGATATGTGACACCAGGTTAGCTGACTGCAAAGGGTCTAGGTTTCCTGTATGCTTTGCCTTGGCCAGCTAGGCAGATATTGAAGGCAGAGCATGTACTCCTATTAGAGTCTACAGACGAATACAGAAAGTTCTAACCACAAGACCTCTTTCCTAGCACAGAAAAGTCCTCTTTCCTAAGGGAAAATGCACATAAAGAGTGTGTTTTTGTGGTGGTTAAATATTATGTGCAATGATATGGCAGTTTTAGAGCCTCATGGGACAGGTGTTCAATGACAAGATGATGCTGATGAAAACATAGCTTTGCTGCCTGTGCTGTACCTGGCAAGCAGGAGCAGCACGTGAATCCAGAGCGTCCCTAGCTGAAAGCATTGCCAGGGATACACACAGCAGCAGCTTTGTGCCAGCTTACGGATCCTGCTGCAAAAACACTACAGACTTGGCCTGATCTGCAGAACAACAGAGGAGTCACCAACTACGGAGTGAGCTGGTGTGGAGGTGCCCCAGGCATTCACCCCAGGAGCAGCAGCTCCAGCATGAAGCCATGAAAGCCAGCAACTGCTCGTCCCACTTGGCAAGTGACTACTGCAGCTTGTGCAAACATGAAAAACATGTTAGCTGCATGTGAAAAGACTCACAGCAGAAGAGCTTTTGATGCAGCAGTTTTTAAGTTGTCATTAATTACAGACACATTTATTCTGTCTCCATTATAACCAGAGCTCATATTACAAGAGATAATTGCTTCTGAAGTGCATTTAGACTGTAAAATCATTATATTAAAAAGCAATGCACTAATAAAATGCTTATGCTGGGGACTCAGTGTATTAGTCATTCCTTTTTGAAATAGGGAATTACCGTGTGTGCAGGGCTGATGCTTTAGAAAATTTCTAGAAAGGGATTTGCTAACTGTTTCCCAAGGAGTAGTGATGATTTTCTGTTTTCTGTTGTGACCTTCCTCCCGTTCCACCAGTTGAGTCTACTATAAACAGTCTGACTTGGCTGCCTTCACCCTCTGCTGCAGCAAGAAGATAAGTAGCTTCTTAGGTTAATAAGAACTGAAACACACAGGATTTTCTACTTACACAGAAGATTTTCTTTATCACCTTTTTCCAGGCAAGAAAAACCTCTCTAGGAAAATAACTCATATTGCAAAAAAACAACAGTGTTTTATGGCTTGTTGTCCCTGGGAAAGTAACAATGACACCGCCATTCAGAGGTTTGTCTATCTATCATGAAATAAAGCAGAAATAGGAAATTCCCACTCCTCCCCAAGTCTTAAAACAGCTCAAATGTGGAATCAGGACTCAGTCAAGCCCTCACTTGTACTTGGACTTCAAATCCTGGGCATGAAAACAAATAGCACTTAAGGAGGAGAGACGGAGAAGCATTTATACAACCTCTCAGGTATGCTGGTACAAATCAATTAATCAGTTGTACCTCTCTGCACGTCTGCTGGAGGTGTATTTAAAAAGGAGCTCAAAAAAGCAATAATGAAAGACGTGGAGGGTCGGAAACATGCCACATATTTCATAAGAACAGGGAGTAGATGCAAACAAAACCCATCCAATCTTTCATTTTCCTTGAACCAGCACTAAACCATGCACTATTGTTCTGGTATCTTTCTGAACTCGTATTGGCACTGAACAAACACGTACTTTAAATACCACGGTGTAACTATAAATCCTCCTACGAGGAACGACTCGGATGCCCAGGCAGCTCCCGGCAGAGCCGCCCCTGCTGCTCCTCGCTGCACCACTGCTCGCCCGACGCCAGCACCGCGTCCCCACACACACGTGGCCACGGCGGGATCACCTGAGGGGCCGCTTGTCCAAAGCCTCCACTGGAAATGCTTCCACGCAGACTCTGTCCTCGGTCGTGAGCGCGTGCAGGAGGCTTGGTGGTGAGCAGGACCTTGCAGAAAGTCCATGGGAACGTCCTGGAGAAGCACACAGCGCTTCCCGGGCTGGGTTGTGGAGTACAATCAGTGAGCAGTGCAGGGCTACACGCAGCTGCAAATTGCTGCTTCATGAGCAAGGCTTCATCTGGTGGAAAGGACTCTTGCACCAGTCTCAACACTCAACGCTGGGCATCAACACCCAAGGTTGGGCATCAAAACCAAGGAGCATGAAGGCCCTGGATCTGGGAGGGAGAGGAAAGAAATCACCTTAATTTAGGATCAGGCAGATTCTATGAGCTCATCAGAGATTGAACAAAATAATGTCTTTTCACACAAGGACTGGAACATGACCTGACCTGAGAGTCTTTTCAAGGTGACAAATGCAGAGGAATAAAGTGTAATATTGCATGGGCTTCTGTGGAATATGAATGTATTCTATGAGAATAAAATGTTATTGCAACTGATTCCTATAGGAAAGCATACACACAGCAACTTGTTACAGAGAGCATGATTTACTGAAACTGAAGAAGAAATTTTAAAGTGGAAACATTTTTTTAAGAGATATTGTATTAGAAATATGGGGTATATTTTTGTGTCAGGAAAACAAATGCTCAGGATCCTGAAGATGAGAATAAAACACTTGAGCTACTATTTGTCATGGAGTTAGCTGTAGCTTGAAAAATCACAAATTTTTGCATGTTGAAATGGAACCGGTAGAGAAAATACACAGAAGGCATTGCACATTTTGCACAGAAACATCGGTGCCTGCATAAAGACATGTGTACTAGATCGAATATTTTAAAAATACCTGATCTTTTTTGGAAAAAAAAAGAAATTTCTCACTCAGTTTTACATGACATCACTGCTCCTTCTCTGCACTCCAGCGCAGCTGTTCGGCAGCTGCTTCGTTCAAAGACAGTGGGTAGGTACTGCACTCTTTCCCAGAGGACTTTTTTTTCCATTGTTTCACTGGCTCCTCTGCAGCCACTTTCTTCCTGTGGGAGCCGTTTCGCTTTCCAGACATGATTCCGCCCCTGCACCTGGCAGTTCAGGGCATTGCCCGGAGCTGAGGGAGCAAAGTTCACACCTCGCAGGTGCCCTTGCAAAGCTCTGAGATGCGGCATTGCATCCTGATGCATTTGCTCAAAGCCAGGGAAAGAAAAACATGCTGAACACAAACGGCCAGTACTTTACAGTATTGACAGCCTGGTACTGGAAGTTTATCAGATAGATAGAAAAAAATCCTAGCAAACTGCTTCCTAAATGGGAGAGTACTCCCTGAGATGTTTTCCAGTATCAATAAAACAGAGCAATTTCTCAATAAGAGAAAGCTTGCGGAAAAACAGTTAATTTTAAAATGCAACGTTTAGCCTGTCATTGTTTTTTCTGACTGAAGGGTTAAAACACCTTTTTGAGAGGAGGCCCGCTGACAGCGTATATTAGAAATGATGATTACCATGGCAGAGAAACCAGAGCAGGTATTTTTATTCATGCCCACAACCTGGGTTTGTCACAATCTGACAATTTGGGTTTCCAGCACCCACGGGGCCCCACCAAGGAGCTATACCTGGTGCTGTATCTGGTGCTATACCTGGTGGCGAGGTGCTGCCAGCATCGCAGCAGTGACACAGGCCAGCAGGGCAGCATGCAAGGAGAGCCCCGAAGGGACACGGACATGCTGCCCACTTGCAGCTGCCTTCCCCACCTGAGAAACTCGTAGGTAGAGCAGTTAGCATGGACTGAGCGCTCTGGAGCATCTCGGGTTGTTCTTAAGGTCCATCATGGCACGTGTAGGAGGGCCAGGGTCCACAGCAGATAATGCTGGCGTGTTTATAAAGTCCTGCTCTGTAAAGCAGGGCCAATCTCTTGTCGTGTGCTTATACAGCAAAAGCAGACTCTCTGCATGGGCTCCCCAGACTCTGGCTTCAGTGATGGAAGTAAGTCAGCTCATAAAGCACAAGTCAGTCTTGTCCAAGGAGGCTTTGAATAGAGATTTTATTTATCTGGAGGTTAATATGTTGCATTGATTAAAAATGTGCAAACCAAAGCTTATTTAGGTTTCAGGTTGACAAATCACCTTTGGCAATATACACATAGCGGGTGACAGAAGCCATGTCAGAGAATTATTTAGCAAGTCCCGAGGGAAAAGAGATCATATGAGCAACTGGGAAAGTGTCATAGGGAAGCAAGCAGAACAACCTGCAATATAGGTTATGGCAGCTGGGACTGAGTATATTATTTCGGATCTGCTTAAATTGGCTCAAGATAGCTTTGCCTCAGACTGAACCAGAAAAATAAATTGGGTAGGAGCTGCTTCCCAGCTCCAAAGAGGGTGGGAAAAGCCAGGTGGCTTGGGATGCGCAGAAGGTATTTTGGAATTATGGATTAAAAGAAGAGCGGATTCTTGCTACTGTGTCACATTGCAGGGACAGTTGCCATAGCACCATTTGCTGCTAAGAATAGATTTCTGTAACCCAGCGGCAGGTCAAAATATTTGTAAGAGGTAGAATTTTTCAGGGCCAATTCAAACAAAACGCACCTTGCTTCTGCGCACCACTGATGGGGAGCGCAACTTGTGCGTGCCAGCCTCGAACCGCAATTAGCTGGTGGTGTAAAAAAGCAGCCGCACGGTGGAAAAATCTGGGGGTGCTGGGGCCAAACTGCCATTTTGGGGTGAAGGAATAGCTCACCAAAAACAGCTGTGGAGGTAGCTGGAAATAGGTCACCTCGCTGAGCGCACATCACGCTACATAGAGGTTGATGGGCACAAAACCATCCTAGTGCCATGCTGAGGTGGGATCTGATCGGGAAGACCCGGCTGGTATCCCTGCCTCTGCAGCGCGGTGGGATCTGCTTCGGCGGTGGCCGGCGGCACAGCCTGCACGTGCATCGGCCTCGCTGTGAGCGAAACGCACGCAGTGCTTCGGCAACGGAATTACTACTAATAGAAAAGATGACAGGCTGCACGGAGGTGGTGACCTCTTTGTGCCTCTTAGGGCATTTCCAACATTAGGCAGTGTTCACTAATGAGAACAGCAGTTTCACCCCTCCTCTCATATATTTGATTAAATCCAAGTAAATTAACTCTGGTGACAGATGGGTAACCTGTGGACAGAGGATGCTGGCTCCTTCCTACCATTTCTGAGGGATTCTTGTATTTTAAGGGAATATCGGACAGACAGGGAACAGAGTGAGGCAGAAGCAATGGTAGCCACAACAACTGTCATCTTTGAGCAGTATCATTTAACCACCCTGACCCTCTGGAAAAATGCTGACCCAGTTTTTTCCTCTTCACACTGCTGCTGAACCAGACGTTGTTCAGCACAGGGTATTTTG